>NW_019943460.1:92633-99551 GCF_002910315.2 Salvelinus sp. IW2-2015 | reverse complement strand
TTGTGTCACCAGTGCCTTTGCATTGTTCAATTACCCTTCTCCTCCACCCTGATCAAGGTCACCTAATGGTCAGTGGACAGGGAGGGAGGGAGGGAAGCAGGCAGGGCAAAGTCAGACAGGAGGGAAGGCAGACAAGAGGCCTGGACTGTATATTGGCAAGGAAGTACTTAGACCAGAGTATTACTGCCTGGTTCAATGAGTCACTACTCTCTCAATAGCATCACACCAACACAACACACACACAACACAACACACCACAACACACACACACACCACACACACCACACACACCACACACACACACACACACACACACACACACACAACACACACACCAACACACACACACACACACACAACACACACACACACACCACACACACAACACACACACACTGGCAGTCCAGATATACAGATGAGGGTATCGAAGCCAGACTGATTTACTCTCTCTGCTTCCGAGACGCCTTTTCATGTCTAACGTTGACGCAAAGGAGTGTGGAGGGCGAGAAGGTTCCGAAAAGAAGGAGAAGAAGGGAAACAGGCTCTCGTCTCCTTCTTCTCTTTTTGTGTGTTCTAGTTCTGCAAATTGTGTAATACTCTGTTGCTGCATAATGTTGTTCTTGTCTCCAGGATGCAGTGCGTGTCAGAGTGTACTAATCTCAGAGTGTGTGTGTGTGCGCTGGTGTTTCTCCCACCGGCGAGCTCTCACTCTCTCTGCCTTGTGGCTTGTTTTGTCTCCCCCTTCCTCCCCTATTTAAGAGAGAACGTGGACTATGCTAACCCCCCTGAACATGGACAGTCACCCCTATCTTTCTTCCTGTGGGACACACGCAGCCTCCGCAGGGATGTTGATGGGAGGGTGGATAAACTGTGGACGTGAGGTGGTGCAGGGTGGCCCCGTCCCCGCCCCTCCCCGCCAACACCCAGCACCCCTGGTATTGCCCACATGCATGCTCAGTCCTCTTGGCTTGGCCGAGTGAGAAATCGAATTTCCCCCTCTTTTCTCCTCTCCTCCCCTCCTTCGTGAGAGCCGATGCAGAGCCTGGCCTGGCAGCAGGAATGGCAGAGCTGAACTGCCAGCATGCCATAGATGCAATTATGCACACCACTCTGTGCTCTTTGCAACTTAAACTTTCTCGTCTAGTCTATTCCAGCGACATCCTCTTATCGCAGTACTATCTCCTCCTTCCAGCAACTCGGTTTCCTGTATTTATTTGAATCCCTCTCTCTCTTCATCCTCTTTCCTCGTCTCCTTCTACTCTCTTCATCCCTATTCCTCTTACCTTCTCTCTCTCTTCACCTCTCTCTTCTCTCTCTCACTCATTCGTCCTCTCGTCTCTTCCTCCTCTCTCTCCTGTCTCTATCCTCTCTCTCTCTTCATGCCTCTCTCCTCTTCATCCCTCTGAAGCAGTGCCTTTTCCCTTCATCAATCGCACTGAAAGCTCTGTCGCTATTCCAAATTTCTTCCTCTGTTTTGTTTTTCGTTCTTTTTTTTTCTCCCCCACCTTCTCTTATTTTTTCTGAAATTCCGAAAGCTCGGAAGGGAACCATCACATATGGGTTTATGGTTTCTCGCCACCTTCGAACACGACCACTCTGTCCTGTCGGCGTTATCTTTGTAGTTTTATTTCAAGACTGCATGTTCTTGACCAGGAGAGCCCCTGGTATCTGTAGCAAGTGATAGTCGGCGTGTCAGAAATGCACCACCGACGCATTACCTTGAAGAGTCCCACCCAATAAATCATTAGAACTACCTCTCTTCCTCCTCCGCTCTCTTTATACTGATACTCTCTCTTTCTCTCTTCTGTCTCTCTCTGCTCTCTCTCTCTCTTGCTAGGGGCGGCGTAGCTAGTGGTTAGAGTGTGGCCAGTTACCGGCAAGGTTGCGAGATCAAGCCCGAGGGCGACCGAAACAACAAAAAAAAAGTGTCTGACAAGGTAAAATCTGTTGTCCTGCCCTGAACAAGGCAGTTAACCCACTGTTCCTAGGCTGTCATTGTAAATTAAGAATTTTGTTCTAACTGACTGCCCTGGTTAAAAAATGGCTCTCTCTTTTCTCTCTCGCGATGCATTCCCGACGTTCTTGGGACAGTAAATAGTCATATCTCAGTGAGAGGGGGTCACTCCAGGACACATACAACTGATCCCAAAGACCTTGTCAAGTTAGGTGGTTCTAATCTCTCTATCTTGCAGTCTCTTGTTATCTCGTGTGTGTGTGTGTGTGTGTGTGTGTGTGTGTGTGTGTGTGTGTGTGTGTGTGTGTGTGTGTGATTACTGAACTGTCAGGGAGGGTACTGGCCAAATGAAAGGTGACAATAAAAAAACAGGGATGGCGACCAAAATAGCAGACAGGGTGAGATGTCTGGGATGAGTTGTCGCTCGTCAAGAGGGCATTTTGTCATGTTTGTGTGTTTGGCCATGTTGCTGAGGAGATGCTAATGATAGTTAGCGACAATCACTGTATGTCAGTAGTGACAGTGCTAATGATGCTAACAAGACTGTGTTGAAGTGTTGGGAATTGTTCTTTGACCTTGAAACAKGTTTGAGTTACGCTTGGAAGTTAACGCTAAAAAGGATTAGGATTTTTATAACACATGTTAAACACCCAATATATCCAGTGTGGTTATCGCCCAATGGAAATCTCAATGACATTGTTTCGTATCACTCCATTCTACGTATGAATTCACTTTTTGATGATAAAGAACACCGACAGGTYCTAATGATTGTCTCTCCAAAGTTACTCCACAGAGAGAGACATAGTCTTTCTTTTTATAATACAAATGACCAAGTAATTGCGCCTGGATTCGAAATCTCAGAGCTGAAATGGCCACTTAAGTTTCTCATTCTGTCAACGATTTCTAGTTGTATGTCTTGGTGGGAGTCGGTATTTAATATGATGACTTTGTCGTGACAGCTCCAGATGCGCCATCTCTTCTCATTTAGTACTTAAGGGTATCAAGTGTAGAAGATGAAACACACAGACAGAGATTTTACAGATTTTTTTTCACAATTCACTATGTTGGATATAAATCTGTAACAGATTAATTTGCTTGTGGGGTAAAGACATTATTCAGCATTTAGTACAATAAAAACAACTTCTGAATGTGTTTTATTTACTAAAACCTTAATGTTTTTATATAAACCACTGACACCAATAGAGAAGCTTCTCTTAGTTGTTTAATGTGAATTAGTGCTATTGGACAATTGGAAGTCAAAACTAGACTTATCATAGTATCTCATTTACTGTATTCTAGTGGGCCACGGTGTTCTATTCTAAACCGTCGCCAACCCGTTCTGTCAGACTGTCAGTCATCCCTTAACATTTACTGTATTCTAGTGGGCCACGGTGTTCTATTCTAAACCGTCCCCAACCCGTTCTGTCAGACTGTCAGTCATCCCTTAACATTTACTGCATTGGAAATTGACTTAAGCCCAATGGCACAGCGGAGGATTTAAACAGACCGTTTCTCCCCTACCACCAATCACGGTGCTGACATGACCTTAGCGGGCTAGCCAATTCACATTAATACCGTGGTATACGACCGAGGTACACGACCGAGGTACACTCCGCTCCTCGTCCCGTTCATCTATTTAAATCTGTAGCATCTGTCCGATACAGACGGGCATGCCAGTGGCCAAAGCACCCAAAGAATGTAATACCATTCCGCGCGTTGCCTCAGAGCTAAAGATGGCGCCGCTCATGGTTTTACTCTGAAGTGGGCCAGGCTTTAAAACGACCGGCCATCATGTACCCGACACGGAAATTAAACAAAAGAAATAAAACCCATGAAATATGTTGAATAATATATAAATTTTCCAAAACAAAAGGATGAGACATACCAAAAGTAACTCTATAGAAAGAACCTTTGAAGGGAGATCCAACACAAAACAACTCAACTATAGTGAGTAGTTCATGTATGGTGTATTCTAGCTAAGATCCTTTTTCAGCACCAATGTAAAGCAAAATAATGACTATAGAAGCTTCCATCCGGTCTGTGTTTACAGAACCCAAATGCAAGTAAAAAACATCCAATGAACCGTCTCTTAGAGTAGTGTGAACTAAAACACCAAGATGGTGTGTGTTGCTGTTAGTAGAGGGGTGGGTGGGGGGTGGGGGCTGGTGGAAGAGCATGTTTATTTCAGAGGGGGGGGACCGATTCGGTTAAAAAGATAATGACTTGAGTTAGTCTGGTGTTTCAGACAATGTAAAGATAATGACTTGAGTTAGTTCGCTGTTGTGTTTCAGACCAATGTAAAGATAAATGACTTGAGTTATGCTGGCTGTGTTTTCAGACCAATGTAAAGATAATGACTTGAGTTAGTGGTCGTGTGTTTCAGACGCAATAGTAAAGAGATAATGACTTGTTAAAGTGGCTGTGTTGGCATTGTTAGCCAAAATGTAAAGATATAATGATCTGAGTTTTTCTAATGTCTGTTGTTTCTGCGACCAATGTATAAGATAATGACATGAGTTAGTGGCTGCTGGTGTTTCAGACCAATGTAATGATAATGACTTGAGTTATGTCTGTGTGTTTTTCAAAACCAATGTAAAGATAATGACTTGAGTAGTCATGGTCGTGTGTGTTTCAGACCAATGTAAAGATAATGATTGAGTTAGTGTCTGTGTGTTTCAGACCAATGTAAAGATAATGACTTGAGATGTCTGTGTTTCAGAGCCAATGTAAAATAATGATTGAGTTATGTCTGTTGTTTCAGACCAATGTAAAGATAATGATTGAGTTAGTGTCTGTGTGTTTCAGACAATGTAAAGATAATGACTTGAGTTAGTGTTGTGTGTTTCAGACCAATGTAAAGATAATGACTTGTAGTGTCTGTGTGGTTTAAACCAATGTAAAGATAATGACTTGAGTTAGTGTCTGTGTGTTTCAGACCAATGTAAATAATGACTTGAGTTAGTGTCTGTGTGTTTCAGACCAATGTAAAGATAATGACTTAGTTAGTGTCTGTGTGTTTCAGACAATGTAAAGATAATGACTTGAGTTAGTGCTGTGTGTTTCAGACCAATGTAAAGATAATGACTTGAGTTAGTTGTCTGTGTTTCAGACCAATGTAAAGATAATGACTTGAGTTAGTGCTGTGTGTTTCAGACCAATTGTAAGATAATGACTTGAGTAGTGTCTGTTGTGTCAGAGACATGAAAGATTAAATAACATTAGGTTAAATAGGTGGGCACTTTTGCGGTAGATTGCAAAGAGGCCAGAAAATATAAAGAGGAGGGTTATGACTTGAGATGTTAGTAGTAATGGAAGATGTGATTGTCAGAACCCAAATGTAAAGGAAAGGGTAACAGAAACATTGACGAGGGAAAGTTAAGTTGTCACTCGAGGAGGCGAAGATATGATGACAGAAGAGTAGGTGAAGCCTCGGTACATTGCTCTCCTGAGCTACACAGCGTTAACCTACAAAGGAGTAGAGGGAATAGTTTTCGGAAATTAAAAATTGGGATATAAAAGACTGGGGTAGGGAAAGTGAAGTGAGGAAAAGGAGGTGACTCCAGAGCATTTTAACCGAGGTAGCAAAAAGAAGAACAGCCCCTGAATTCAGGCAGATGAGATTGTCAACGAGGCGATATACGACACAAAGTAAACGTTCACATGACGGTGTAGTAGAACTTAAAGGAAAAAGGTTACGGTAACGAGGTGGAAGCGGATTTGTTACTCCATTTGCAGCATGGTTAAAGTAGCAGGTTTGGCAGTTGGGGAACACTGTTAACGGTGGCTTACCTGTGTAAAGAGGAGAGAGAGAGGATAGGGTAGACGCCGGCTTGTGCTTAGGAACATGGAAAACTTCACATTCCTTTTGAGGGAGCCACTGGTACCTAGAACTGCCCCCACCCTCCACACCCACTCCCTCCCACTTACTTCATGACAAATGAGAGAGAAGAGAGAAGGTCTTGTGCGTTGTGAGTGCGGTGCGCGAGATGTGACGCCTGTGCGCCATTTTGATCTCTCTCTTTCTCTCTCCTCTCTCTCTCTCTCTCTCCTCCTCTCTACTCTCTCCTCATCTCTCTCTCTCTCTCTCTCTCTCTCTCTCTCTCTCTCTCTCTACTCTCTCTCTCTCCCTCTCTCTCATCCCTCTTTTCTCTCTCTCTCTTCTCTCCCTGCCTACGCTGCCTCTCCTCTCGTCCTCTCGTCTGCTCTCTTCTTCCCCCATCCTGCCTTCTCTCTCTCTCTCTCTCTCCTCTCTCTCTCTCTCATCCAGTCTACCTCCAGACACAAAATAATGTGGCTGAAGAAGCCGTGAGAGAGCTGCCGTGCTGTTCCTCCCTTTCCCTATCCCTGCCTCTTTCTATCTTGTCCTTCTCCATCCTCCACGCTACCTTCCTTATATAGTCCCCTTTCTCCCCTCTCTTTCTCTGACACCTCTCTTTTTCTCCTCCTCTCTATTTCTCCTATTTCTCTCCGTCCTCCCACGCTACCTCCTTATGATTATCCCTTTCTTTCTCCCGTCTCTTTCCCTTCCCCCTTCTTCTTTCACCTCCCTCTCTATTCTCCTCCTCTCCGTCCCCCGACGCTACCATCCTTATGATAGTCCCTTATTTTCCTCCATCTCTTTCTCCTCCCTCTCTTCTCTCTCTTCTCTCGTCTTTCTCCTTCCTCTCCGATCTCTCCCACGCGTACAGCTCTCCCATTATGATTATCCCTTCTCCTCCCTCTCTCTAAATTCTCCTTCTTTTCTATCTCCTCCCTCCTTTCTCCTCACCTCTCTTTCTCCCCCCTCTCTTCTCCATTCCTCTCCGTATCCACCACCTCCTCCTTATGATTAGTTCCTTCTTACCTCCTCCCTCTCCTTTTCTCCTTTCCTGCTCTTTCGTCCTCGCCTGCTCTTTACTCCTCCTCTCTTTTCCTTCCTCTCGTTCTCCTCCCTCTCTTTCTCCTTCCTCTCCGTCTCCCCACGA
>NW_019943460.1:89131-92608 GCF_002910315.2 Salvelinus sp. IW2-2015 | reverse complement strand
ACTGAGATGGAGATCTATTGACATGGCATGCCTCAATTAGACATGGAAGGGGGGGGGGGGGGTGTAACTTAGATAGATGTATTTTAATGTTGTTGGACGGTGTGAGGGGGTGTGTGTCACCCCCTCCTTACGCACACACACACTTCAAGGGACACTTCTGGGTTTGGGAATGATGCATTGTATCTATTTCCCCAGATGAACATGAACTCCTGGATACTATTTGTACGTCTCTGTGTCCAGCATGCAGGAAGTTAGCGGTAGCTTCGCCAGCCCATGCTAACTGGCGTTATCCCAATGACTGGAAGTCTCTGGGTATCTGCTAGCATGCTAGTAGTTCATCTGACCTTGGGAAGTAGATAAAGGGCCTCATTGCCAAAATCCTGAAGTATCCTTTTAAGCACTCCTGGTGGTCCCTGTTCTCCCAAGGGACCCTACTTCCAAGCACATTCAAAAGTGCCACTCCAGGTGCATGCATTAACAAAAAAGTAACCCCTTGAATTGTATAATTTTTCAACCGTGGACATCAGTACTCTTATGGAAGACTTAGTCAACCTCACTGTTGGTGTCTGTGTGTTTTCAGACCAATGTAAAGATAATGACTTGAGTTCATGTCTGTGTGTTTCAGACCAATGTAAGATAATGACTTGAGTTAGTGTCTGTGTGTTTCAGACCGATGTAAAGATAATGACTTGAGTTCATGTCTGTGTGTTTCAGACCAATGTAAAGATAATGACTTGAGTAGTGTCTGTGTGTTTTCAGACCAATGTAAAGTAATGACTTGAGTTAGTGGCTGTGTGTTTCAGACCAATGTAAAGATAATGACTTGAGTTAGTGTCTGTGTGTTTCAGACCAATGTAAAGATAATGACTTGAGTTAGTGCTGTGTGTTTAGACCAAGTAATCTCTCTCGTCCACGCTACCTCCTTCTGATTCCTCTCATTCTCTCCCTCCAGACCTGAACGAGTGCGGTCTGAAGCCCCGGCCGTGCAAACACAGGTGCATGAACACATACGGCAGCTACAAGTGCTACTGCCTCAATGGCTATATGCTGATGCCTGACGGGACCTGTGGAAGTGAGTGGAATGTTACATGACGTGGGTCTGTGTGATGTGAACAGTGTGACGGTCTGTCCCTCTTCTCTTCTTTGACTCTGTTTGTATTTCTCTGTCTGTCAGTCTGTTGTCTCTTCATTTTTCCTCTCTGTCTCTCTCTCTCTTGATTTCTCCGCCCTCTCTCTCTGTTCATTGTTTCTCACTCTCTTTGTCTCTCTCTCACTCTCTCTCTCTCTCTCTCTCGCTTCCTCTCCCTCACCTCAAATGTATTCACTCTTTAAAGCCATTAGAATACTGTGCTCTCTCTCCAATTATGAAGTCCATTTTCACATCCACGTTTAGACCTTTGACAACACTACAGTCTCTCCTGTTGTGATAAAATGTTTAGGAAAATAAAGTCAACATCCCATTCTATCCACTCACCGTCACCGACCATCACCGTTACAGCTGTAGGCAGGCTCTGGGGAGCCAACCCCAGTATGCATCCTAAATGACTATAGGCCCAGGTCAAAAGTAGTGCACTGTATAGAGAATAGAGTGCTGTTTGGGACGCACCCCCAGTGAAATATGAAGTAAACGTGAACTTTAACCTTTGTATATAAAATGGGACTTGTATTGCTTAGCCCTAAAGGTATTCTGACTCATCCTGTAGAGGTGATGGTGTGTCTGTGCTTGCCCACCAGTAACCGCTGCTATTTTTCTTTCTCCTTTCCTTGCACCTTTTGCAACCACACAATRTTATCGAGYACCTTGTAAAAGTATGAAAGTGCTCACTTGAGTGTTCCTTTGATGAAAGCAGTAATGATATCGCCCCACTTGAATGTGGAGGCCCCCTCTTTGAGAGGTAAGGTTGTTTTGTTTTTCTGATTTGATTATTATGAACTACTTTTACCCTACCTGGGGTTTAAGGGTCAAAAGGTCAAAACGGGCAGCTTGTGAGATGTTTTGACCCATCACCGAGTCATTGCGTCTGGAGCGCAGTGTTTTTTGAAGAACGAGGAGCGGAAGGAAAAGAAAGAGAAAAAAAACGGATAACCTTATGAAATCCTGCAAATCTCTAAGTATTTACTGCATCTTCTCTGAACAAATCACATTCACTCTTTAATCTTGAACAGAGAATAATTCAGTAAGCAGTCTATTGAATAACGCCTCCTCTGTTCTCACGCCCTTGAGATGTCACATCAACGTTCAACACTGTCAGTTGTGCACAGTGTTCACTAAACTCCTCATAACGTGTTATCTGAATGGTGAGGGTTTTAATTAACTAACAAGCAATCTTGTAAAGGTTTCATGTACTGAATATTCTCTCTCTTCACTCTAATAAATAGCACTTCCCCTAATAAAAGAGACATGACATAAACGCTGAACTCCCTCTTCTGAGTGAAGGGGAAATTAACCTGGCCAATTAGCATGCGTACTTCTGCTGCCTTTCCTGTGTTATTGCTGGGCAAGAGCTCTCTTTTCTGTCTGTCTGTCTGTCTGTCTGTCTGTCTGTCTGTCTGTCTGTCTGTCTGTCTTTCCTTCTTTCTTTCTGTATGTCTCTCCCCTCCCTCCCTCATACTCAGCTATGTGGTTCTCCTGTCTTTCAGAATGTGGGATGAGTGCTCCTCAGGCCAAAACCAATGCAGCAGTTTCGCCACCTGCTATAACACGCCTGGTTCCTACAAGTGCAAGTGCAAAACGGCTACAGGGGGATGGGCCATGACTGCAAACGTAACTAGGCCACTGAATGGCCCCGCGGCCCCTCTCTCTTTTTAAAGGGGACAGGCCCCCTTTTTTTTCTTTGGTCGTGTTTTTTGAAGGCTGGAGAGGACGAGATTACGGGTAAGAAAAAGTAGTCTGCAACTTAAGAGCAAGGGGCTGAAACTCTTGTCTTTGTAATGGCTGTCACTCATGAGTGAGATAACCCCGCCCCTTATCGTCTAGCTACGGCCATCTTTATCTTTAAAGACAAAAAAAGGGTCAGTCAAACGTTTTCCAGACGTCAGATGTCTCTTTTCGTTTTCTTCTTCCTCCGGCTAGTGTCCTCTTCCTCTAACTTGATAGACCACTCAGACGCCTGTGTGTCTCTTTTGTCTTTGTTGTTGCTGTCCGCACAGCGGCTCAATGGCAAAAATAAAAAGTCATCTATTACATTATATATCCTCAGTAGTTGAATCTCTTTGACTGAACTGCTGCTATGCTAGTCAGTGTCGGCATCTCAAATTGCACCCTATTCCCTATATAGGACACTATTTTTGACCAGAATGCTATACGCCCTGGTCAAAAGTAGTGCACTTTACAGGGAAAAGGGTGCCGTTTGGGATGCTACCAGTGTAGCTAGCAGCACACAGAACCCCTCCGCCCGCCTAGAGCACTAGCAGAATCCGACACTGGTATATTGAAACAATCTGGTCGCCCCGTCCGTTGATCACAGAAGACGGCTC
>NW_019943460.1:83048-87227 GCF_002910315.2 Salvelinus sp. IW2-2015 | reverse complement strand
GACTTTACCGTCAGAGAACGAAAACCCCAGATGACCGGTTGAAGTATAACATCAGAATATCCATGTGTTCTATCTACATTATGACCGAGTGTACAAAAACATTAACCAACACCTTCCAAATTGCGTTGCGCCATCAGAAGCCTCATTCCTCGAGGCATGGACTCTTGGCAGGTGTCCAAAGGATTCACAAGATGATGGCCCATGTGACTCTAATGCTTCCCACAAGTTGTTGTCAAGTTGACTGGATGGCTTTGGGTGGTGGCCAAATTCTGTACACACAGGGAACTTGTTTAAAAAGCAGTTAAAATAACTTGTTGAGCACTTTTCTCATCATTACACTGATTGTAAGTGGATTTAACAAGTGACATCAATAAGGGATCATAGCTTTTTCACCTGGTCATGTGAAAAGCAGCGAGATGTCATTATGTTCATAATGTTTTGTCCACACAGTTGGCAGTTATGTCATTTTGTTAGGTCCACCTCAGTATTTGTTGATCTTCCTCTCTCTTTCTCCTTCTTCCTGCCTCATCGTCTTTGATCAACAGGCTACTCTCACGTTTTATGCAGTTCAGCTGGCCTGCGTCTCCTTCCTCCTCCCTCATCGTCTTTGATCAACAGGCTAACTCTAACGCCTTTTAGCAGCCCTGGCCTGCGTTCTCTCCTCCTCATCTCTAGCTACCTTTTATCAGTCCTCTGCTCCCTCTTTTCCTTCTTTCTACAGTCATATTCCAGAGTACCTGGCCTGCAGCAACCAACTCACAGCACTTTCATTCTTGTTTTGGACATGTTGTGGAAGAAGGGGGGAGTGCCCTCCACACAAAGAAATGATTTCATGTTATTTTGGAGAGCAGCTGAAGAAGCGCCTGAATCAACGACCAATGAGAATGAACCACAGAGGGGTTTCCAGGACAAAACAGGAGGCGGCTGAGAGAAAGAGAGGTAGAAAGGGTTGAAAAGAAAGTTGAGACGAAGGTGGGTATTTTGCTGAGTGCAATATTCCACTTACCTAGGTTGTGATCAAGATATTGCTGTAAGTGTAATCCTCACTGTGAGTCTCTCCTGTGTCCACGCACCGCTTGTGTGGGTGTATCTGTGTGTGTGTGTCCTTAAATGGTTTTGTGTGTTTTTGTGTGGTTGCTGTAGCCTTAATGTGTGTGTGTGTGTGTGTGTTGTTTGATGTGTATGTGTGCCTAGTGTGGGTGTGTGTGTGTTACTTCAATGTTTGTTGTGTGTGTATGTGTGTCCTTAATTTGGTTGTTTCAGTCTTTCTTTGTGTGTTGGGGTGTTGTTCTATGTTTGTGTGTTTGTCCTATGTTGTGGATGCATGTCTGTGTGTTGTGGTGTGTGTGTGTGTGTGTGTGTGTGGTGTGTGTGTGTGTGGTGTGGTGTGTGTGTGTGTGTGTGTGTGTGTGTGTGGTGTGTGTGTGTGTGTGTGTGTGTGTGTGTGTGTGTGTGTGTGTGGTGTGTTGTGTGTGTGTGTGTGCTGTGTGTGTGCGTGACGAACGTCTCCCATCCTGCTGTTGTGATTAGTTCTGTGTGTACGATGCGGAGACGAGAGAAGCTAGCTATAACGCTGCTGTATTCCCCTCACCCGTAACCTGTGGTAGGCCACTGCCCAGTATGGCTTGTGGTGTCTCTGAAGAAGTGCAGTGTGGCTTGTCAAGTGTGCCCGTCGCCAGGGCTCCAGGGCTGGCGCCGGACGAGGCACACACAGAAGCGCGTACGGAGATCACCCACAAAAACTGTACGTGTGCGTGTGGTATGTCGTTCTTTGCAGGTTTAAATATATCAGCACGCCAACCAGTGGCTAGTAACACATTACCGAGATGGTTTGGTGCACGGGATTCTCCGAGCGCGCAACACGCCCAGGTTCCTAACCATTTTAGTGTGTAATATTCCTAATTGACTTCAATTACGCAATATTATAACCAGAAAAAGTAACAAGGAAGTTATATATAAAAGAGCTTTCACGACTGGTTTATCTTTCTGTGCAAATAGCTTTCTTTTCATTTCGACTGGTGTAATAGGGAAAACAACGTGGTCGAGGATACAAGATGGGGGAGAGTCTGTCTTGGTTTGTGTTGTGATCTACGTTGTCCCACAGCCTTTGAATTTGCCTTGAAGAGATCGATCAAATGAAATTTCGATCTTGCCACCAGAAGGCGACCTCAACAAAATACCCTTTGGTGCCGTCCCAACAGCACTCTATTCTCTATACAGGTGGGCGTTGGCACATCTTACTTTTGGACGCTATTCTTAGTCAATGGCAACAGCGTGCAGTCGTTATGAAAAACGTGAGGGAAGAGAAACAAAAAGACTCCTTAACGCTAAGTTTATATACTATATAAGAACGATAATTAAGATCACTTATCATGCTAGACTGTTGTAGACCTATAACATACCACAGAGATACTCATGTGCCCCCTTTTTACAGTCATTAGTATAGGTACTAAGGTGTATGATTAATTAAGAACAAGAGCACCAGGAAGCATGTGGTTGTTCTCGTGAGTGTAGTCTTAACGCCGTGTGGAGCGTAAACAAACGGCCTACCTTCGTGTATTCTTGCAAGACACATCAATGACCATACCTGGTTGCTGGGGCCCATTGGCATTCTGAATGTGCTGTTCCCGGGAGCTCTGACCTTCAACATGTCTTCGAGGAGGGCCTAGCGTGCAACAGAACTGGCAAACAGTATCTTTGTGAGTTCTCTCTCTCTCTCTCTCTTCTCTGGCTCAAGGGAGAGGGAGTTGATTTGCGATATCCTATTTGTGTGTCACATGCTGTATCAAAGCCCCTCCGTAACCRGAGAAAGCTTGAGCCGAGACTCTCTTTGAGAAGCCCCACACCCCTACCCTCACRCCCCTTCAGTCCTCAATCARGAAGCCCTTTTTCCTCAAGTCGTCCCTAAATGCCTTTTCTATTCTGCCCTCCGACCTGTGGAATGCGAGGACAAACAATACATGGGTCTCGCGTCTCTCCTTCATGACATCAGAGGCTTTGGGGGTGATCCTGAGTGCAGGGATTTTTCTAGGTGTGGTTGGTATCACTCCCCACATGAATACCGCTAGCTGGCTGGCTGGCTGGCTGGCTGGCTGGCTGGCTGGCTGGCTGGCTGGCTGGCTGGCTGGCTGGCTGGCTTTAGCTCAGAGCTGAGAACTATGACTGCTCTATCAGGGGATAAAGTGGTAATAAATGTTAGAAAATGAGTCTTGATATAAGGGGGTGATTTGGTTTCAAAGATAAAATATTTAAAGTCCCTCAATGAGGGGGGAGTATGCTTTATGGATACAGAGATAAAGCTGGTTGCTTGTTTACTCAGGTAAAGTCATTGCAGATGAAAGAGCTGGCCTTTCTTTCCAAGGGTCAGTTGGTCACTGCAGTCACCACTTCTTTATGCCTCATTAACACCGAAGCAGTCAGGGTCGTGTTCATTAAGCACCAAACTGAAGAAAAAAATACACTGAAACAGGGAGGGACWATCTGGACAKCTCCAATTAGAACCGCACATTTGTTTTCCATTGCAAACATTTWAAAACATTTTTATGTTGCGTTCCCAAATGAACAAGACCCAGAATTCAGCTCTCAATCCATTTCCTGTGTTCTTTTCCCTTCCAGCCATTCCCAAGGTGGTCATCGATCCCCCCAGGTTCCCCCCGAACCACCACAACATTATCCCTGACTCGGACCACAAGAGGACCACCACCACGATCCGACCGCCCATGACCGCCAAGAGAGTCGCCCCCACCGCCCCCAAAAGAACCACAACCACTCCCAAACCAACGACCACTACTACTACAACTACTACTAGAGCACCTTCTACAACCACYCCACCACCTCCCCCACCTCCTCCAAGAACGATGCSTCCCYCCCCTCGTAAGCCAGTGGTCCCCACGAGACCACCAATCATACCCACCAGGAGACCCCCTGTAGTCACCCGTAAGCCCTATGTGCCCCCACGGCGTCCCGCCATCACCTCTCCACCGCCCCCCACCCGCAGGACCCCACCCTACGTGCCCACACGTCGCCCGCCTCCCCCAAAACAGCCTGAACCAGTCACCCCAGTGGACAACACCATCGAGAAGGATGTCACCAAACAGAGAGGTGACGTCCACAGTAAGTTTGGTTTTTGTTTTGCTTGAGGTTTACATTGACTGTTATGCATAGAGTGTGTGTGTGTGT
>NW_019943460.1:78644-82148 GCF_002910315.2 Salvelinus sp. IW2-2015 | reverse complement strand
GGTCTGTCTTGATTCTTCTACCTCTTACTGTGTTAAAATAATGTTCTCTAGCCCTCTATTACCCGACCATACAGGCTCATGGAAACCATACTGGCTCATGGCTTTTGGGGGAACATTCAAGGTCATAGGATAGGCTCACCATATGATAATACCACTTGCTATGCAGTTAATGACAATAAATCACCTAGTTGCAAAAAATGCAGACTTGGTACTAGTCTCACACCTTTATTCTCATTGGACCAGACTTGACCTTACACAGTTAGCCTGCACTATAACACACTAGCCTGGTACCAGATCTGTCTTGCCAGCTCCAATGGTCAGTGTGACGTTATATTGTTCTGGAAAGACAGCACAAACAGATCTGCAATCAGACTAATATAATACTGGATTACAAAACATCTGAAAATCCCAGTGCCCATTTGAACGCTGTTCATTAAAAGTCATCGCCAAGGCCCTCTGACATCAATAGGCTGTGAGGATGAAAGGATGGCGGTGCAGCAGCCATGGTGCATGCTGGGAGGTGAGATAGATCATGTTTCCCACCGACCTAGCCAGATGGCCTCACGTAATTAGAAAATTAATAAAACTAGCGGGTAGATTGCATTCACATCAGTTTGCCTTATTTGGAGGAAGACATCCGTATATTCAGCTGAATCGCCTCGGAGAATGTCTTTGAAATGCCTTGTTTGAATGAGATGAGAGGGAGAGGAAAGGACGATGCCCCGGCCATATCAATAGAATATTTTAATTGGATTTGTGATTCAAGAGGACAAGAATGATCGTCAAAGCATAAGGAACACTGTTGTCAGATTTCTGTTGTCCATTGCTGAAGCTTGAATTAGACTTGGGCTCTCGAGTGGTCAGCAGTCTAAGGCACTGCATCTCAGTGCTAGAGGCATCACTACAGACGCTGGTTCGATTCCAGGCTTTATCACAACTGGCCGTGATTGGGAGTCCCATAGGGCAGTGCACAATTGGCCCAGCGTCGTCTGGGTTAGGGTTTGGCCGGGGTAGGCCGTCATTGTGACTTGCCTAGTTAAATAAAGGTTAAAAAAGATWTWTWTTTTTTTAAGTGGTTCAGAACTTGGAAGCATCAGCTTGTTTGTACATTTCTGTTTGTTTACTTTTAGTAAAGTAAATGAAGTAAAACGTTTTGTAAAGTAAAAGAAAAGTGTTAGTACTTTTAGTAAAGTAATTGGGACTCTGTAGATTGCCCTGTAACTGTCTTGTTGAGGCTGTGCTGATCAGTCAAGGTGGAGCTGATGACGCGTGCCAGTCATTGAGGAAGAGGGATGAGCGCTAACCACTTTCTTGGTCCTGCTGGAATCCTTTTGAAGATGCGTCCTCCCTTCCTTTCATTCCTCGAAGTGGCCGCAGCAAAGAAGTACCCCAGGAAAACTCTGTCTTCTTACCCACACAAACATTTCATAAATGTGTCACCAACGGCTAATCAAATTCCTCTTTAAAGGGATCGTTTTCCAGGTTTTTATCCCAATCTTAATTTATTTATTACCTCAAGAGAGTAAACACAGATATTCTGGAGTGATATTGTTGCAATATAAGTACGATTTTGGAAGAGAAGTGTTTTCCCAAATGTGTTTGTCACACGTTCATACTCACATCCCATGCATTGTTTACTTCACACGGCTTTCCATAAAGCTTTATTTAAATTCTAATACAAACACTTAACTTTTCTGGAGGTAAGAAAACATTTATGAATTGGGTACAAATCCAGAAAATTATCCCTTTAAGACACATTGAAAAAAATAAACGTGTGCATTTTTTTTTGATGATTACATGCGTGTTATTACCAGATTTTGTCATTGTCAAAATATAATTTTCCATAGGCTACTTAATCTAAACATCATGTTTGACAAGTTAAACCTGGTCAATAGACCTTTGAGTGACGTTGAGCTAGACAAGAAGTACTGTACATAGAGTAAGGTGAGTCTTATGCTCACAAACTCCCATGTTTCCATTTGACCTGTGACCTTTTAGGCTTTGGGGCGGCTTGCATTTCAGTATAGTAATTAGGCAGTATGACCACAGTTATGTCAGTAGAGACTGAGGTTATTTCAGTAGTGGCTGTGTCACAGTCGCCACGGAGAGGGGCCGGGCCCCAGGGTCGTGTGTGCGTGCGCAGGTCACAGCGTTTACACGGCCATTGCATCAGAAACAGCTGAAGACCCCCCCCCCACACACCACACACCCCTCCCCACCACACCCTTGCTCTGTGGCTACCAATCACAGGTTCTGAATTAGCAGAGTTGTGTACAGTAGGCAGAATGGGCCTAATATGTGAACCCGTTGTAGTACATGTGTACTGCAGTGTTTGAGTGTATTTTTGTTCTAATTCAGGTGCCATGTATTTTGTCTCTATCCAAATGATATTCATGCTCTTATTATGGCGTTGGTCAAACCTGTCTGAGAACGTATTCAACTGCCAGGTTAGGTGTGCTGATAACAGCCAAATATCCCAGAGGATGTTGCTCTTTCCCTACTATCTATCATTATCAACAAAATAGGTATTTTTTATTCTCTGTCAATGTAGCGCACACACACACACACACACACACACACACACACACACACTTATTAATTTCCCTAATACCTCTTGATTTCTCTTTTTCTCTTTGCTCCCTAGTTCCCTGTACACGTAACCATGATCACAACACCGTCTTGGGGGCGACTTTGACATTGA
This sequence comes from Salvelinus sp. IW2-2015, assembly GCF_002910315.2. Classification (NCBI taxonomy): domain Eukaryota; kingdom Metazoa; phylum Chordata; class Actinopteri; order Salmoniformes; family Salmonidae; genus Salvelinus; species Salvelinus sp. IW2-2015. The sequence continues at coordinate 79,447 of NW_019943460.1, read as the reverse complement.
GCTGGGCAACACGGCCGACGAAGCGAAGGATGACGCAGGTAAACAGAACATTTGTCAAACACTAACCATCTCCACGCTTCCTAACACTTCCTACAGAGGACGTAACTCAAACGCACGCACACACACACACACACACACACACACACACACACACACACACACACACACACACCACACACACACACACACACACACACACACACACACATTGAATAAGGAAGAGCAGTGTACTCTTTGTACTTGAGAGCGTTATCCACCACATCTGGGGCTTGCTTATGTGATTTATTCATGTCAATAAAACACTATTTAAATTGCCTAATGATTCCACTATGGGCTTATTTTGGCACGCCGTACATGATCGGATCAGCGGTTTGGCGTGAAACAGTGCTTTCATTGGCTCAGAGAATGATCCTGCTATGTGCTTTTCACGATCATATGTTCAGGGTCACAATGATGAATGCTAGATTCATCTCAAGACCCAATTTGTACTTGCGACGCATTAATTATTATGGTTATGTCCAAAACAAATAAATCAAAATCGAAATTATCATTCGTATCCGATTACTCACTGTCATGACCACAAAGTATTTGTTGATGTTTTATGCGGAGTGGCTAAATTAAATGATATGGTGGCTGACACACTTCGATGAACATGCACACACACACACACACACACACACAACAACACACACACACACACACACACACACACACACACACACACACACACACAACACACACACCACACAACACACACAATGCACAATGCACTCCACTATAACACACAAGCATACCACACACAC
>NW_019943460.1:68600-75233 GCF_002910315.2 Salvelinus sp. IW2-2015 | reverse complement strand
GAAAGCCTGGTGTTGGACTTGGTAGCAGCGTATGTGAAAATCCCCTTGAGCTTTTAGCCCCGATTGACTGCCCAAATATTTGCCACAGATTAAACAAGACAGGGTCAAGAGAGCGCTGCGACAAGGGACCGGCAACACGTGGAAGTAAATCAGATTTATTTAAGCGTGGGGAGGTGCAGCTGCTGGCCGAGGGAGATTGATTCCCTGAAGAAATACTTAGCTCTTTGTTTCTCACAGTGTAAAGTGGCCTGTATCTTGTCGTGTCCAACTGCCGTGGCTTCAGTAGGGCAAGACCTGGGTTCAAGTGTATACTGAAAAAATATAGAAACGCAGCATGCAACAATTTCAACGTTTTACTGAGTTACAGAACATATAAGGAAAGCAGTCAATTGAAATGAATTCATTAGGACCTTTCTATGGATTTCACATAACTGGGCAAGGGTGCAGCCATGGGGAGGCCTGAGAGGGCATAGGCCCACCCAGTGGGGAGCCATGGCCAGCCAATCAGATGAGTTTTTCCCCACAAAAGGCTTTATTACAGACAAATACTTCCTCAGTTTCTTCAGCTGTCTGGATGGCCTGGGTTCTCAGATTAATCATGCCGCGCGCACACACAAATCCACACACAGTTATCATCAGATTTATTTTGTGAAATTAAGGTTTACTTCGCAGGCAATTCAGATCAGTTCGTTCCCATTTCATCCATCACGGCGCTGTCAGTCCACCGCTCTAGAGAAATCCACATTTATTGTTCTGTAATAACTGCGTTCACCACCTTTCTTTCACATCTTCTGTATGTTCTTTCATGAACATAAGAGAGAATGGAAATGATGCTGCATCCCTTGGAATCAAAGGCACACAGCAGGAGTGATGTGAGCTACGTTCACGCAAGGAGAGCCTTTGTGTGAGCTACGTTCACGCAAGGCCTTTGTGTGAGCTACGTTCACGCAAGGCCTTTGTGTGAGCTACGTTCACGCAAGGAGAGCCTTTGTGTGAGCTTAGTTCACGCAAGGAGAGCCTTTGTGTGAGCTTAGTTCAAGCAAGGAGAGCCTTTGTGTGAGCTACGTTCACGCAAGGAGAGCCTTTGTGTGAGCTTAGTTCAAGCAAGGAGATCCTTTGTGGGGTAAACTTGTAATATGTGAAACAATGTTGTTTAAATTCCTCTTCAGAGGCTGGCTACCTGAGRTGCTCCTTTGATAACGGCCTTTGCGGTTGGATCCGGGACAAGGATGGCGACCTGCACTGGGAGACAACACCGGACCCATCTGGTAAGAACCAGAGTTCACTTTTTTAGACTTMACTTTTTGCTAGCCAGATTAATGCAAASCYGATTATTCTGGACATTGCTACAAACGCTTCAGAGGAAACAATATTTCCTCAGGGAAGGCAAAAATAAGATACATGTCAACTTCAAAAAAGTTGACTAACCCTTTAATCTTTTTTTCTAACAGAGTCTACAAGTAGCAGCACTCAGCTAATGTAGGACTAGGGCAGACCCCCCCCCTTTCCCCCTCCTTGGGTCCTGGGCACTAACTCCAGGGATAGTCTATGGCCTTGCGGTAAGTGAGCACATGGGCATACCAGCTGGAGAAGCCATGGTTGTCTTTTTGCCAGGATCACTGGATGCACAAGCCTCGCGTGCACTTCCTGATTCTCACACACGAATCATGACAGACAGAACGAGACAGACAGATCAAGACAGACAGACACGACACGAAAGACAGACAGAACAGAACAGACAGACAAGAAAGCACTAGATGAACAGACAGACCAGACAGACGCAACCAGACAGGCAGGCAGAGACAGAATAGCTGATCGTGCTTACATATGTATTCAAGTCTCAAAAAAGCGAGTCAAGAAGTGGCGCCAAGCTATTGCTGGGCTACAGCAACGCTATCGGCGGCTTAAAAGTATGAAGTTAGATTCACTTCTTGCTAGGCTTCTACTTCACACATCAAGGTGGGGGGAGCACGAGCGCAGGTTTTTATGATTACTTTCACACAGGTTAAGTGTTTGCCCGAATTGTGTGCTGTGCCTTGTAGAGACCAGTACTCTAGTGTATCAGACCCCTCCATTTGGAGGTGTTATGGACAAGTACTATCTGTTTTAATTATCATACCATTCTAGTTGTTTTCTCTTTGCAATGTATTAACAGTGCGTGTTTAATTACCAAAGATTTTTGTAAGGTCAATAATATAATTTTCCAATAGGCTACTTAATGCTAAACATCATGTTTGACAATTAAATACCTGGTCAAAGGACCTTTGGAGTGACGTTGAGCTAGACTAAGAATAGTAGCTGTAGCATATGGAGTGACTACAGGGAGTCTTAAGCATCTCACCAAAACATCACACTCTCGATGTTTTTCCATTTGCCTGTGCAACGCTTTTGTTAAGGAAACGCTTTGAGGGGGCCGTGCTTTGGGGATTCAAGTATTATAAATAGGGGCAGTAATGTACCACCATAGTGTAAATGGTCAGATAGATCGTACACCCGGAGGCGGTTATTCTTCAGTAAAGTGGGCTTTGTGTCACAGTGCCCATGTTGAGATAGCGAGAGGAGGGGCCAGGGCCCCAAGGGGTCGTAAGTGTTGCGATAACGACGCAACCGTCATACAAACAATAAAGAACTTTCATTTCAGAACAGGAACTCCAAACGCGCTTGTTTATACACGCGCAGAGCCAATTAGATTGCGCTGATTCAGAATACAGCTTGAGTATCACTCCTTCACCCACGGTGGGCCACCCAAACACCACAACAGGTGGACCAACACTCCATCCCACAACTCCCTCGCATACTGGGTGAGGTACGCTAAGATACACACAGGTTTCTGAATTTACAAAGTTGTGTTACACGTAGGCAGAATGGGCGAGAGGATGGTGAACACACGGGTTTTGTAGTAAGTGGTACTGGCAGTGTTTGGAGTGTATTTTGTGTTCTAATTCAGGTGCGAGAGAGAAATGATATTCCGCATTGACAACAACGGCATACATTATATGATCTGGCACGTTAGGTCAAACCTGATTCACTGAGAACGGTATTCAAGAAGTAACTGGGCAATGAGAGGTAATGGTGGTGGCCTTGGATTCAAACAGCTACCAAGATAGTAGATTCCGAAGAGGAGTCGTTGGCTCTTCTACGTTGTACTCAATCCATAATGCATGTATCAACAAAATAAACGGGTTAATGTGTATTCCTATTTCTCTGGTCCATGCTACTGGCACACGCAGCACAGAACATCGAGCGACAACACTACAAGAGAGCACTACCCACGATCAGCACCACACAGCACACACACTTACACACTTTTTATTAATTCGGTCTCCTGAATACCTATTTGTCTTGGATTTTCTCTCTTTCTTCTTGGGCTCCCCTAAGTTCCAACGTATAACCATGAAATCGAGAACACCGGTCGGGGTCGGACTTTGGGGGACAATTGAGCTGGGAACAACCGGCCGACGAAAGCGAAAGGATGAACGCAAGGAAGAATGCAGAAAACATTTGTCAAACACAACCATTCTCACGCTTCCTAACCACTTCTCCTACAAGGAGGACGTAACTCTCCACAAGAGTCTTACGCTAATCGATGCGGCTCGCACAGACACACAGATCCGAGTGTGGCACAGGATCCAGCACCACGACACACACACACAAGACACAACCGCAGTCCCACACACACACACACATACAACTCTCGAATCATCGAGAGCACACACACACACAACAACCATTAGGTACGATCAAGCTCTGTGAATTAAGGAATGAGCGTTGGCTGGTAGTCTTACTCATTTGATACTAAGCACAGTACAGCATAGTGAAGTAACTTGCACTGGAGGGAGGTGACCTGCAATCGAAGTGAATACAAGGCACGAGTAAAGATACAAAGAATATCATGAAGAGAACAAGGAGGGAGAGGATGGATTACCTGCCACTTTCTCTCCCTCTCTATCCTTCTAATTCAAGAGACAACACGTCGTCCAAGCGTCTGACGCAACGTTCGCGTCGGTGGAAGCTCGCCAGATTCCGTTGGTGAACAGTGCTGATACAGTTTTTTCTATGACGTTTTATCCCCACTCACAACATCTGCCCTTTATTTGATTTATTCATGTCAAAAAAACACTATTTAAATGGCCTAATGATTCCACTATGGGCTTATTTTGGCACGCCGTACATGATCGGATCAGCGGTTTGGCGTGAAACAGTGCTTTCATTGGCTCAGAGAATGATCCTGCTATGTGCTTTTCACGATCATATGTTCAGGGTCACAAATGATGAATGCTAGATTCATCTCAGACCCAATTTGTACTTGCGACGCATTAATTATTATGGCTTATGTCCAAAACAAATAAATCAAAATCGAAATTATCATTCGTATCCGATTACTCACTGTCATGCCACAAAGTATTTGTTGATGTTTTATGGCGAGTGGCTAAATTAAATGATATGGTGGCTGACACACTTCGATGAACATGCACACACACACACACACACACACACACACACACACACACACACACACACACCATGCACAATGCACTCACATAACACACAAGCATACCACACAGCGCGCACACACAAATCCACACACAGTGATCATCCGATTTATTTTGTGAAATGAAGGCTTACTTCGCAGGCAATTCAGATCAGTTCGTTCCCATTTCATCCATCACGGCGCTGCAGTCCACCGCTCTAGAGAAATCCACATTTATTGTTCTGTAATAACTGCGTTCACCACCTTTCTTTCACATCTTCTGTATGTTCTTTCATGAACATAAGAGAGAATGGAAATGATGCTGCATCCTTGGAATCAAAGGCACACAGCAGGAGTGATGTGAGCTACGTTCACGCAAGGAGAGCCTTGTGTGAGCTACTTCACGCAAGGCCTTGTGTGAGCTACGTTCACGCAAGGCCTTTGTGTGAGCTACGTTCACGCAAGGAGAGCCTTTGTGTGAGCTTAGTTCACGCAAGAGAGCCTTTGTGTGAGCTTAGTTCAGCAAGGAGAGCCTTTGTGTGAGCTACGTTCACGCAAGGAGAGCCTTTGTGTGAGCTTAGTTCAAGCAAGGAGATCCTTTGTGGGTAAACTTGTAATATGTGAAACAATGTTGTTTAAATTCCTCTTCAGAGGCTGGCTACCTGAGCTGCTCCTTTGATAACGGCCTTTGCGGTTGGATCCGGGACAAGGATGGCGACCTGCACTGGGAGACAACACCGGACCCATCTGGTAAGAACCAGAGTTCACTTTTTTAGACTTTACTTTTTGCTAGCCAGATTAATGCAAACGGATTATTCTGGACATTGCTACAAACGCTTCAGAGGAAACAATATTTCCTCAGGGAAGGCAAAAATAAGATACATGTCAACTTCAAAAAGTTGACTAACCTTTAAACTCACTTTTGCGTTCAGATACTAATTTAATTATAAGCACAGAAGTTTTCTTTTCATATTAGAACATTGGCTCTAAAAGGTGTTGCTGGTTTTACACAGGAAGGTCTGATCCTTGGTAGAACTAGCTGTGGTTATTATTCATTGAGAAACAAACGCCTTTTTAAGAGACTGATTCAACAGTATTCAAAACAAAACACTTGATTACGGCAGGTGGAGAGAAAACAAGATGTGTGTTTTTTTGCAATGGTTCCACTCAATCATATGTCAAGAGAAATGTAATTCAGCCGTCTGACTCTGTTAAGTAGTAATATTTATAGTCCCAGGAGGACATTTTGGGGGGTTTTGGCACGAATTTCAATGAGGACAATATTCTGTCAAATGGAGCTGCCGATAACAAAAAGATGAAGCCATCTGATTGAGACACATGCATCTGAAAACTAAAACCAGTGTTCTGGCATCTCCTTCATTTCCAAACGTTTTCCCCCTGTTTTCTCCTATTGACTACCCTGATTGTGATGTCACTTTCTCTTCCTCTTTCTCCTCCACAGGTGGAAAATACCTAACCATCCCTGAGGTGAGCGACAAGAAGAGCGGGCGAGGGGCGCGCCTGGTCCTCCGCGTTGACTCCTCCGTGAACGACGGTAACCTGTGTCTGTCGTTCCGCCACAAGCTGGCAGGACACCATGTGGGTATGCTCCAGGTGTTTGTGAAGAAAGGGAAGCAGTACAGCCCGGCCGTGTGGGGAAGGACGGGGGGCAGCGGCTGGAGACATACCCAGATCACACTGTGGGGCACGGGACTTGAGAGTGTGAGTATACAGTAGTGTATATACAGTATATATATATATAAACTCAGCAAAAGAAGAAACGTCCCTTTTTCAAGGAAAAATCCAAATAACTTAACAGATTTCATTGTAAAGGGTTTAAACACTGTTCCCCATCTTGCTCAATGAACCATAAACAATTAATGAACATGCACCTGTGGAACGGTCGTTAAGACACTAACAGCTTACAGACGGTAGGCAATTAAGGTCACAGTTATGAAAATTAGGACACTAATGAGGCCTTTCTACTGACTCTGAAAAACACAAAAAAAAAGATGCCAAGGGTCCCTGCTCATCTGCGTGAACATGCTTAGGCATGCTGCAGGAGGCATGAGGACGGCAGATGTGGCCAGGGCAATACATTGCAATGTCTGTACTGTGAGACGTCTAAGACAGCGCTACAGGGAGACAGGACGGACAGCTGA
>NW_019943460.1:65442-68575 GCF_002910315.2 Salvelinus sp. IW2-2015 | reverse complement strand
CGCACTTTGCGTCAGATACTAACATTTTAATTATAAGCACAGAAGTTTTCTTTTCATATTAGAACATTGGCTCTAAAAGGTGTTGCTGGTTTTACACAGGAAGGTCTGATCCTTGGTAGAACTAGCTGTGGTTATTATTCATTGAGAAACAAACGCCTTTTTAAGAGACTGATTCAACAGTATTCAAAACAAAACACTTGATTACAGGGGACAGTTGGTTCAGAGAAAACAAGATGTGTGTTTTTTTGCAATGGTTCCACTCAATCATATGTCAAGAGAAAATGTAATTCAGCCTAGTCTGACTCTGTTAAGTAGTATAACTTTATAGTCCCAGGAGGACATTTTGGGGGGTTTTGGCACGAATTTCAATGAGGACAATATTCTGTCAAATGGAGCTGCCGATAACAAAAAGATGAAGCCATCTGATTGAGACACATGCATCTGAAAACTAAAACCAGTGTTTCTGGCATCTCCTTCATTTCCAAACGTTTTCCCCCTGTTTTCTCCTATTGAACACTACCCTGATTGTGATGTCACTTTCTCTTCTCTTTTCCTCTCCACAGTGGAAAATACCTAACCATCCCTGAGGTGAGCGACAAGAAGAGCGGGCGAGGGGCGCGCCTGGTCCTCCCGTTGACTCCTCCCTGGAACGACGGTAACCTGTGTCTGTCGTTCCGCCACAAGCTGGCAGGACACCATGTGGGTATGCTCCAGGTGTTTGTGAAGAAAGGGAAGCAGTACAGCCCGGCCGTGTGGGGAAGGACGGGGGGCAGCGGCTGGAGACATACCCAGATCACACTGTGGGGCACGGGACTTGAGAGTGTGAGTATACAGTAGTGTATATACAGTATATATATATATAAACTCAGCAAAAGAAGAAACGTCCCTTTTTCAGGAAAAATCCAAATAACTTCACAGATTTCATTGTAAAGGGTTTAAACACTGTTCCCCATGCTTGCTCAATGAACCATAAACAATTAATGAACATGCACCTGTGGAACGGTCGTTAAGACACTAACAGCTTACAGACGGTAGGCAATTAAGTCACAGTTATGAAAATTAGGACACTAATGAGGCCTTCTACTGACTCTGAAAAACACAAAAAGAAAGATGCCAAGGGTCCCTGCTCATCTGCGTGAACATGCCTTAGGCATGCTGCAGGGAGGCATGAGGACTGCAGATGTGGCCAGGGCAATACATTGCAATGTCTGTACTGTGAGACGCTAAGACAGCGCTACAGGGAGACAGGACGGACAGCTGATCGTCCTCGTAATCTCCTCTTACAGCTGATCGTCCTCGTAGTGGCAGACCACGTGTAACAACACCTGCACAGGATCGGTACATCCGAACATCACACCTGTGGGACAGGTACAGGATGGCAACAACAACTGCCCGAGTTACACTAGGAACGCACAATCCCTCCATCAGTGCTCAGACTGTCCGCAATAGGCTGAGAGAGACTGGACTGAGGGCTTGTAGGCCTGTTGTAAGGCAGGTCCTCACCAGACATCACCGTTGTTGCCTATGGGCACAAACCCACCGTCACTGGTCCAGACAGGACTGGCAAAAAGTGCTCTTCACCGATGAGTCGCGGTTTTGTCTCACCAGGGGTGATGGTCGGATTCGCGTTTATCGTCGAAGGAATGAGCGTTACACCGAGGCCTGTACTCTGGAGCAAGATCGATTTGGAGGTGGAGGGTCCGTCATGGTCTGTGGCAGTGTCACAGCGTCATCGGACTGAGCTTGTTGTCATTGCAGGCAATCTCAGCGCTGTGTATTACAGGGAAGACATCATCCTCCCTCATGTGGTACCCTTCCTGAAGGCTCATCCTGACATGACCCTCCAGCATGACAATGCCACCAGCCATACTGCTCGTTTTGTGTGTTGATTTCCTGCAAGACAGGAATGTCAGTGTTCTACCATGGCCAGCAGAGAGCCCAGATCTCAATCCCATTGAGCACGTCTGGGACCTGTTGGATCYGAGGGTGAGGGCTAGGGCCATTCCCCCKAAAAATGTCCGGGAACTTGAAGGTGCCTTGGTGGAAGAGTGGGGTAACATCTCACAGCAAGAACTGGCAAATCTGGTGCAGTCCATGAGGAGAAGATGCACTGCAATACTTAATGCAGCTGGTGGCCACACCAGATACTGACTGTTAATTTAGATTTTGACCCACCCTTTGTTCAGGAACACATTATTCAATTTCTGGACAAGTTCCCGGACATGTCTGTGAAACTTGTTCAGTTTATGTCTCAGTTGTTGAGTCTTGTTATGTTCATACAAATATTTACACATGTTAAGTTTGCTGAAAATGAACGCAGTTGACAGTGAGAGGACGTTTCTTTTTTTGCTGAGTTTATATATACACTACCGTTCAAAAGTTTGGGGTCACTTAGAAATGTCCTTGTTTTCCATGAAAACATACATGAAATGAGTTCAAAATGAATAGTAAATATTGTTCAGATGTTGACAAGGTTATAAATAATGATTTTTAATTGAAATAATATTTGTGTCCTTCAAACTTTGCTTTCGTCAAAGAATCCTCCATTTGCATCAATTACAGCCTTGCAGACCTTTGGCATTGTAGGTGTTAAGCACCATCCACAGGGTATGGCATGGTGTTGCAAAATGGAGTGATAGCCTACCTTCTGCAACATCCCATTTACCCTGTATAAATCTCCCACTTTACCACCACCAAAGCACCCCCAGACCATCACATTGCCTCCACCATGCTTGACAGATGGCGTCAAGCACTCCTCCGGTATCTTTTCATTTTTTCTGCGTCTCACGAATGTTCTTCTTTGTGATCCGAACACCTCAAACTTAGATTCATCTGTTCATAACACTTTTTTCCAATCTTCCTCTGTCCAGTGTCTGTGTTCTTTTGCCCATCTTAATCTTGTCTTTTTATTGGCCAGTCTGAGATATGTCTTTTTCTTTGCAACTCTGCCTAGAAGGTCAGCATCACGGAGTCAGTCGCTCTCACTGTTGACATTGAGACTGGGTGTTTTACGGGTACTATTTAATGAAGCTGCCGGTTGAGGACTTGTGAGGTGTCTGTTTTCAAACTAGACACTAATGTACTTGCCTCTTGCTCAGTTGTGCACCAGGGCCTCCCTCTCTTTCTATTCTGG
>NW_019943460.1:49211-59423 GCF_002910315.2 Salvelinus sp. IW2-2015 | reverse complement strand
TTAATTGCTTCTTTAATCAGAAAAACAGTTTTCAGCTGTGTAACATAATTTAAAAAGGGTTTTCTAATGATCAATTAGCCTTTTAAAATGATCAACTTGGATTAGCTAACACAACGTGCCATTGGAACACAGGAGTGACGATTGCTGATAATGGGCCTCTGTACGCCTATGTAGATATTCCATAAAAAATCGCCGTTTCCAGCTACAATAGTCATTTACAACATTAACAATGTCCAAACTGTATTGTCTGTTATTTAAATGGACAAAAATTTGCTTTTATTTCAAAAACAAGGACATTTCTAAGTGACCCCAAACTTTTGAATGGTAGTGTATATATACAGTACAGTCAAACGTTTGGACACACCTACTCATTCCAGTGTTTTCCTTTATTTTTACTGTTTTCTACATTGTAGAATAATAGTGAAGACATCAAAACTATGAAATAACACATATGGAATCATGTATTAACCAAAAAAGTGTTATGTTTTATATTTGAGATTCTTCAAAGTAGCCACCCTTTGCCTTGATGACAGCTTTGCACACTCTTGGCATTCTCTTGATTGTCTGGGTTAGGTGGAGAGTTTGGCCGGCTGGCATTTCCTTGTCTCATCGTGCTCTAGCGACTCCTCATGGTGGGCCGGGCTTCTGCYAGCTGCCTTCGGTCATCAGTTGGACTGTGTTTCCTCTGACACATTGGTGCGGCTGGCTTCCAGGTTAAGCGAGTASTGTGTCAAGAAGCAGTGCAGCTTGGCAGGGTCATGTTTCAGAGGACGCATGGCTCTCGACCTTCTCTCCTGAGACAACATTGTAACTACCAATTGGATATCACAAAATTGTGTAGAAAAAGGGGATAAAGTAAAAAGATTTAATAATATTAGAGTGTAAAGCTGTATACAGTAGCATATAGAGCGTATTAAGCAGTATACAGTAGTATATAGAGTGTAAAGCAGTATACAGAAGTATATAGAGAGTGTAAAGAAGTATACAGTAGTACATAGAGAGTGTAAAGCAGTATACAGTAGTATATAGAGAGTGTAAAGCAGTATACAGTAGTATATAAAGAGTAAAGCAGCATACAGCAGTATATAGAGAGTATAAAGCAGTATACAGTAGTACATAGAGAGTGTAAAGCAGTATACAGTAGTATATAGCGAGTGTAAAACAGTATACAGTAGTATATAGAGAGTAAAGAAGTATACAGTAGTATATAGAGTGTAAAGCAGTATACAGTAGTATATAGAGAGTAAAGCAGTATACAGTAGTACATAGAGTGTAAAGAAATTAAGTAGTATATAGAGAGTGTAAAACAGGTTACAGTAGTATATAGAGAGTGTACAGTAGTATATAAAGAGTGTAAATCAGTATAAAGTAGTATATAGAGTGTAAAGCAGTATACAGTTGTGTATATAGAGAGTGTAAAGCAGTATAAAGTAGTATATAGAGTGTAAAGCAGTATACAGTAGTATATAAAGAGTGTAAAGCAGTATAAAGTAGTATATAGAGTGTAAAGCAGTATAAAGTAGTATATAGAGTGTAAAGCAGTATACAGTCGTGTATATAGAGAGTGTAAAGCAGTATACAGTAGTATATATACAGAACACCTTCCTAATATTAAGTTGCACCCCCTTTTTCCCTCAGATCAGCCTCAATTATTGGACTCTACAAGGTGCCAAAAGTGTTCCACAGGGATGCTGACACATGTTGACTCCAATGCTTCCCACAGTTGTGTCAAGTTGGCTGAATGTCCTTTAGGTGGTGGACCATTCTTAATACACACGGGAAACTGTTGAGATTAAAAAACCCAGCAGCATTGCAGTTCTTGACACACTCAAACCGGTGCGCCTGGCACCTAGTACCATACCCTGTACAAAGGCACTCAAATATTTTGTCTTGCCCATTCACCCTCTGAATGGCACACATACACAATCCATGTCTCAATTGTCTCAAGGCTTAAAAATCCTTCCTCCCCTTCATCTACACTGATGATTGAAGTGGATTTAKCAAGTAACACCAATAAGGGATCATAGCTTTCACCTGGTCAGTCTATGCCATAGAAAGAGCAGCTGTTCCTAAAGTATAAAGCAGTATACAGTAGTATGTCTGACACCACACTTGACTTGTCTTTGCCATCTGTACTGACCTTTAGCAAGACGATACATTGGTTATTGGAGTGTGTGTTTGAATCATGGTTGTCCCTCAATTGATGTTCTACTAAATAACATACAAGATCGCCTTTCCCCTGGCTAACCATCGATCCCCCCTTCCTCTCCAAGCCATAACAGAACTGCCTTTCTCCCTGGCTAACCATCGTTGCCCCCCTCCTCTCAAGCCATACCAAAGACTGCCTTTCTCCCTGTCTAACCATCGATGCCCCCCTCCTCTCAAGCCATACCACAAGACACGCCTTTCTCCCTGTCTAACCATCGATGGCCCCCTCCTCTCAAGCCATAGCAAGACTCGCCTTTCTCCCTGGCTAACCATCGATGCCCCCCTCCTCTCAAAGCCATACCAAAGACCGCCTTTCTCCTGTCTAACCCATCGATGCCCCCCTCCTCTCAAGCCATACCAAAGACCTCCTTTCTCCCTGTATCTAACCATCGATTGCCCCCCTCTCTCTCAAGCCATACCAAAGACTGCCTTTCTCCCTGTGTCTAACACATCGTTGCCCCCCTCCTCTCAAGCCATACCAGAGACTGCCTTTCTCCCTGTCTAACCATCGATGCCCCCCCTCTCTCAAGCCATAGCAGACTGCCTTTCTCCTGTCTAACCATCGATGCCCCCCTCCTCTCAAGCCATAACAAGACCGCCTTTCTCCCTGGCTAACCATCGATGCCCCCCTCCTCTCAAGCCATACCAGAAGACTGCCTTTCCCCTGGCTAACCATCGATGCCCCCCTCCTCTCAAGCCATACCAAAGACTGCCTTTCTCCCTGGCTAACCATCGTTGCCCCCCTCCTCTCAAGCCATACCAGAGACTGCCTTCTCTCCTGTCTAACCATCGATGCCCCCCTCCTCTCAAGCCATACCAAAGACCGCCTTTCTCCCTGTCTAACCATCGTTTCCCCCCCTCCTCTCAAGCCATACCAAAGACCGCCTTCTCTCCTGGCTAACCATCTTGCCCCCCTCCTCTCAAGCCATAGCAGAGACCGCCTTTCTCCCTGGCTAACCATCGATGCCCCCCTCCTCTCAAGCCATACCAAAGACCGCCTTTCTCCCTGTCTAACCATCGATGCCCCCCTCCTCTCAAGCCATACCAGAGACTGCCTTTCTCCCTGGCTAACCATCAATGCCCCCCTCCTCTCAAGCCATACCAGAGACTGCCTTTCTCCCTGTCTAACCATCGATGCCCCTCTCCTCTCAAGCCAGAGCTGAAGCTGACTAGACACCATTCACATTCCATTTTGATAATTAGCTGTTTTTTTTGTTTTGTTTTTGATTCTCAAGTGCTTTGAGATTACATTTTGTAATCGAAAGTGCTATATAAGCTAAATAACTTATTTATTGTGCTGTGTTGTTGTTCCCAGGTGATCCTGAAGGGCGAGCGCGGGCGCGGCCGGAGCGGAGAGATGGCCGTGGATGACATCACCTTGAGAAAAGGTTCCTGCACCGAGGAGCACAATCTGAGAAGACATTAATACACACAGCAGAGAGACAGAGATGGAGAGAGAAAGAAAGAGAGAAGTGGAGAGAAGATAGAGCCCAGGGAGGAGCAGACTCTGATTGGACCCCCATAGAGGGTCCAAGAGCACCTCTGGCGAGAAGGGGCATTTCTCTCTGCCTGTACACCAATAAGAAGACCGCACCAAACCTGTCCACCAACAAGAGGACTGCACCAAACCTGTCCACCAATAACTAGACTGCACCAAACCTGTCCACCAATAACAAGACTGCATCAAACCTGTCCACCAATAAGAAGACTGCCCCAAACCACAGGGGAGAAAGAGGGTTCGCCATGTGATCCCCCACCACCCCTACCCACTCTCTCCAACTCTTCATCACCCGGTCCCTCACTATTAACCTGTGCATGCCCCTGGTAACCTTGGAAACGTCCCTGTGAGCACTGCCACCCAGCCAACCACACCGCCCAAAGGCCTTCATCGATGTTTCATCATCTTGCMTTCAAATTTTWGTCAGAAGCCACATTTGATTGTTTGCTATCCATCATTTAGATTGTCTGACTGTTTTAACCTGCGTCGTGTTCATTAGGTACCAAACAGGGAAAAACTGARTGAAACAGGGAGGGACTACGAGGGCTTGTCCAATAAGAAACAATTATTTKCATTTTCCATTGCAGAGCATTTTAAAACATTTCRTGTTCTGTGCCCTAATGAACGRGACCCAGGGACAACAAGAGAAGACACCAACCTGTAATGATAATGGGGAGAAMGAYAAATCCAAACSCTGCTCAGTTTATTTAGACAAATCAAATTCTGTAAAACTAGTGCTGAGGCACTCGTATGTTACTATTGCTACAACCGTATGCAAGTTCACATGATAAGACATTATTATCTTCTTTTTTCTCTCACTGTAAGATTTGTTTTATTTGAATGGGTTATTTCCAAGACTTTCTGAAATGGGTCTTGGAGAAGTGGCGTATGCATTCTGAATTTTAAGATTGACCGTGATTTCTCTCTATGTGCTTTGTTCTATTAAGTGCAAGTTGGTTGTACTGGCGATGACAGTATRAACGATTTCTGGCTCTCACCCAGTGTATTATTGTAAATGTAGTCGTGTGTACATATTCTAGAACACTTTCATGCTCATATTAAGCTGTGTGGTTTATACGTTTATGTAAATTCAGACTTTAAGTATTAATTGGAGTTGAAAAATGTATGGTTTTCGTTRGTTTCTATAATTCAAGATCAATATATGGATAAACATTTGAACCTTGTGGGAATACAAGGCTGTTTACAGTACATAAATTACCATCTGTTCATGCTTTATGTTGAATTACTAGATCGCTTCCTCAGTAGTTTTTTAACGTTTCGCAGTACACAGTTGCATTATTGTGTCATCTGCCATAATGAAGGTTCTGATCTGTTGGAAATTCAAACTGACCTATATGCTTGGATCAGTTCACCAAATTCTCATAAMATACTCAGCCAATTATGTAAATAAAGGGACATTGACTGATACATGTTTGACTAAGCGTGTCATTGTCATGTTGTCRTTYTCTTTTCTGTGTGACAAACTTTTACATAAAATCTAAAACAAAAAAACTGAAGCCAGAAATTCACATMAGCACCACAATGACCACTCCACCCATGTTCCACTAAGGTTTTCCGGCACATAGCTTTGACCTACTACAGTAGCTATGTTGCAAAGGAGGTTGGTGGCACCTTAATTGTGGAYGARGGGCTTGTGGTAATGGCTGGAGCAGAATTAGTGGACTGGTATCAAATACATCAAACACATGGTTTCCATGTTATGTTATTATGAGCTGTCCTCCCCTCAGCAGCCTCCTGTGCTATGTTGGTCTATTGTACTTCAAACAATGTGTATGCAGGTTGCTTAGGATTCAAACCTTCTCAAAGAGCCTAATTTATACTATTTGAGGAGGTGTGCCAACAATAATGTAATTTGTACCGCATACAAGTTCAAGTATTGGATTCTTCACACACCACACTAATCCCATTCCACTACCTTTTCAAGCTTTTTTAATTACATGAAAGGAAGCTTTGCTTTTATACTTACAATACCATCATGCTTGATTGAGCAAGCTGTTTTGTCTTGTAGTAATGTGGTGCCTGCCTGTATTTCTGTAAACCATTATTTTAGCAATACATGGAATTGAGAACAAAATGTTTTGGGGGGTCAGTAGGTTCCCAACATAAGTGGTGGTGTGTTGGACACAATCACTCATATATAGAGGGCTATTCATGTTTGTCACAATATTGTTTTGAACGCTCATTTTGGGTTGATGCCCGACTGAGGATTCTACTCAATGCATCGTCAATGAGCCCTGATGAAGATTTCATCCAAAGTGCATTACAGTTGCTTGGAAATACAATGACATTCAAAAGGAGGCAAATAATTAGTAGGAAAACCTTTTGTCATAATTTTGTCGATCAGGAGCTCTACCGAGGCAGTCCCGTTAGATCTCTTATATACAGACAAGTTATATTTGCATAATTTTGTTTATTCGTTCATCATTAACTTTTGCTTCATTCATGTGACTGACCAATACTGGGTCATGCATGTGACAGACCAAAACATCACGAAGCTTCTTCTCTCTAAACAGAGACCTTGAAACTGAGAGATCTTTAATTCTCAAAACAACAGTCTGGGAGTACTCCCAATTAAAGCTACTAATAGTGAGGATTCGTTCAATTAGTCACCTGCATGAACACAGAAAACGGTTGTTAGAAAAGCACAAACATAGAACACAGAAATGTATAAATAGAAAAGCACCAACATAAAATGTTCCATCACATGGGAAAGACAAAGCATTTGAGTGCCTTTGAATGGGGTGTAGGTGCCAGGCGCACCGGTTTGTGTCAAGAACTGCAAATCTGCTTGGTTTTTCACACTCAACCGTTTCCCGTGTATCAAGAATGGTCCACCACCCAAAGGACATCCAGACAACTTGAAACAACTCTGGAAAGCATTGAAGTCAGCATGGGCCAGCATCACTGTTGAATGTTTTCGACACGTTGTAGAGTCCATTCTCTGACGAATTGAGGCTATTCTGAGGGCAAAAGCGGGCGCAACTCAATGTTAGCAAGGTGTTCCTAATGTTTGGTACTCTCAGTGTGTATATATATACTGTATATACAGTACCAGTCAAACGTTTGGACACACCTACTCATTCCAGGGTCCACCTACTCATTCCAGGGGTCACTACTACATTGTAGAATAATAGTGAGACATAACTATGAAATAACTCAAGCCCCCACTGTTTTGAGTACCACACATTAGGTAAAAACAAATACATATACTTTTTTTTGGGGGGGGGGGGGCTTGCCTGTTTTGCTTGTTATTTTGGCATTAATACATGATATTATCAGTTTGCAAACAATGTAAAAATAATAATAATTGAGTTAATAAAGCCGCATACAAACATGGTCTCTTTTTAGTTTCTTGAGTAAGGCAGCTCCAAAATGCAGGTTTTCAGCCTAGCTCAGTGCTTTCTGTGTCGGTGGGCAGCCAGCAAAAAATACAGAGTGTGCGCCTGATTGGCTCAGTTTTCTGTCACTCATGGGACAGTACGTCATCCCCAATTCTAAGGTTAGACTCGAAGATTTTAGCCCCTTGGGTTTCGCCATAGAGTATTTAGAAGTGCCCATCCAAGAAGGCTCAAGGTCATTGGCCACAGAAAGAATGACATCAAGTCACGTTATATCTACAGTAGCTTTGATTGGACTGATCATGTCACATCATACTTAGCTAGCAGTCATCATCAGTTGTCATCAAGTCGACAATCTACTGGCAAATCCTTTTAAATCCTTGTCATATGAAGAGAAATAACGAAGAGAAATTGTAGATAAAACGTATCGGTGCGGATCGGCCATTGTACATAAAGATTACACAACAAGTTGGAAATCGCAAATTCAACAATGAGTGGTTTGAAAGGAATCAGTGGCTAACTTCAAGCATTGCAAAAAAAAATTCTCTGAGTTCTCACATAAATCTAGAGAATGCCACACTTTGATGACAAGATTGGATGACAAAATTTGCCAACAAAGGACTGCTGCGCCACCTTCACAAGGTGAGTCCAAAAATGTCTTGTATGCTGCATAAATGATGTAAATGATACTGTAGCTAAGAAAGTAATACTAAGTGTATGTTGTGTAGTAAGCTGTTAGTAGCCCATGTGCCTCACCCTAATAATTTGCTGTATTTTCACCAACGTGGTATTGTAAACACATCGTTCATGGCCTGGTGTGTGTTTGTTTGGCTACTTTATTTATATAGCTTTGACAGTGCTACTGATAGTAGTGTGGTGCTTGACTTGCACGTGCAAATTCAGCACACACAACATTTTGTAATATAGTTGTGTTATTTGACGTGTAAAATTAACAGCTTATTTAACCAGTCAAATAGTGTTATATGACTGTATATTTTTGACAGCAAGACCCAAACGCGTTCAATGTGCCTCACACTAATAATTTACTATTTTCACCTCTTAATTTCGCCTACCGTTCTAACTTGGTGGTGCACAAATAGCCTATAACCTGTTTTAGAGAAATGAATGATCGAATATTGTAAGAGCTTTCATTGTCTGTTTATATGCCCCATTTATTTATCCTACGGTTCTGACGTGTACAGGGAGTACACTGTAAGAAGGCCCATGGCCCATGTTCTGAATTCTGTCGCTGTACCTTTCAAAAGTGCTGAACAAATAGTTATATTGACTACGTCCGTCCTAGCTCGCTCATTAATGTCTTCATAGAAATTCCGGATTGCCTCTTATTCGCTTGTTGTCCCCTTATGCCATAGTTTGTACATCTCAATTGTCAGTAGAAACCACATTTGTTTATGCAAGTCAGCCATATCAGCTATGTTTTTATGTGTAGTGGTTTTGCTGGCATGCATCCCACTTTTTTTTATTTTTTGCCCCACCAAGATTTACATACTAAATAGGAAACTACATGGACCCTAACCCCCTGCTCTACAGGTCACCTGGCCTGAATTGCCTCATTATAGTTTAAATGAACAGCACCTGCAATGCACCGGGGGCTTTGGCGCGCCAGGTCAGAAAGAACAATGGACCGTCCATGTTATGGTGAGAGGAATGGCGGGACCAGGTGCAAACGTGGATCTTGAATCTGATGGCGGTGGAATGGTGGACTGGACTGTTGTCCAAAGGAATGCAAAAAGGCTCAAGGTTATTTTGGAAAACAAAATGTTAAGTTCTGATAATGTACCTTCTTACATGTTAGGAATACGGTTTGTAGAAGAGGAGCAGGTAACCCAAATACCAAACTTGAACCCGTTTGAGATACCTAAACTGGTGCAAAAAGTATTCGGTAAAGTTCAAGCTGTGAGGATCACGAGTAGTGGGCTAGTTTTGATTTGTTCTGCTTCTGCAGAGCAGGAAGAGCATGTGTTTTGAGAAGCATGCCATGTCGTGGGTAGCTCTTCGGATCAGGGCACCCGTCAAGGGGGTAATTTTGGGAAGTTGATGTTAGAAAAATAAAGTATATCCATGGAGTGGTTGATGCATGTCGTATGAATTGAGTGGTAAATCAAGGAAAAGTAAAGAGTGTCTGTTTTTTTTATAAGTGTCCCTCCCTACCCAGGTGATGTTGGGATATATGAATGATCATGTAAGAGCGTTTGTCCCAAGAGGGATGCAGTGTGATCACTGTCAAGCTTTTGGGAAAGTGTCTGAAGAAGGGGAAAGCCAAGATGTATATGTTGTGGAGGAGACCATCTAATGTGTTGTAGAAGTGAGGAGAATGTGAAGTGTTGCGATTGTGGTGGGAACCATGAGGCGACGTCTTTGGAGTGAAGGAGATGAGGTGGCTAGAGTCAGCGTAATCAGAGCATCTCATATGCATTCTGATTGGCTGGACCTGGCTCCCAAGTGGGTGGGCCTATGCCTTTCGAGGCCCACTCATGGCTGTGCCCATGCCCATAGATTAGGGCCTAATGAATTTATTTATATTTACTAATTTCTTTATGAACTAACTCAGTAAAATGGTTGAAATTGTTGCATGTTGCGTTTATATTTTTGTTCAGTATAGTTCAACATACAACCATTCTATGTAAACGTGCAAATGCAATCTACATGGATATCCTGCTACAGTATGAAAGTTGCAAAACATTTTGTCTTGACATCAGATGTTATTGATTTGGTAGCGATAATAACAGTTACAGCTATCACAAAGAACTTACAAATTGCTGTAGCAAATTACTTTTATCTAAACACCATTATTATTCCAATTTCTTCCCAAAACAAAGGTTTCTTCTAAATGATATCTTTTGAAGTTAGTGTGCAAAATAAAGCACAGGCTTGGGCCGCATGGCCCATGAACATAGAGACAAGGATGAAGATAAAAACAATACTTTATTTAATGAAATCGAAAAGCTCTTGATCAGCCAACATATAAAAAGTTTCTTACATAAGGCAAACACACAAAGCAGAGGTACAGCTACTATCTCTATCTTGGCTGCATGGACAGTAGTTTCCTTCCAGCTCCCCACACTTTTATTGAGGGGATCAATTGAGAGCTACACTGCTAATAAATCAGGAACATCACTTGCTCTC
>NW_019943460.1:28141-48906 GCF_002910315.2 Salvelinus sp. IW2-2015 | reverse complement strand
TTAGAGAACAGGCTACTCTGACGAATGGTGCTCTTTAATAAAGATGGACAAAGCTGAATCAATGTCGCAAGATCACATATGAACCGACTATATAGCATAGTATTACATTACTGTAAGACAAAAACACCAGGCATTTTCCTCATGTGGCCAAAACTTAATAGGTCCACTAGGCAAAATACACAGGTAGGCTATGCTACAGTTAACACTATCTGCTCCACAATTCACACAATGTACATTATTCAAAACAACACTGTAGGATAGTTTGAAACGCTGTATAAGCTCAAGAAATCAAACTGATTGAGATGAAATGGTTGGTTGCGATACTGCATGGATGTTTCACCGGTAAAACTTGAAGAATTATCTTCTTGATTGACAGTGAGAAAGGTGAAGGGAAGGAGAACTACATTGTTTCAGAAGAAAAGGTCTGGAGAAGTCAGATCCGCAGCCACATTTTGATAAGGAAACTGTCATAATGTAATTTCCAAATTGGCCCAGAACATCAATCGTGTATAGTCTTTTCTAACATAATAGAAGGGTTAAGTAAAATGTTATTTATAATATTTTTGTTTCAGTTCAAGTTCTAGTTCAAGTGCAACATGTATCTAACAATTGAACCAAAGTCAATTACCTAGGTTGCATTTATTAGGGCACACCGTAGAAAAAGGTTGTAAAACATGCTTCAATGGAAAATGAAAACAAGTGGTTCTTATTGGACAAGTCCAGGTAGTCCTCCCTGTATCTGTGCATTTCTTCCATTTGGTGCCTAAAAAATACGCCCCGATCATTTTACAGGGCCACACTGTTCTCGACATTGTTGGGATTCAGGTAGGTTATGACAGGGGCAAAGAGACATTCCTGCCTTGGATTTCAAAGTTGCATTTCTTCATCATATCTTGAGTTTTGTGAATCAGTTCCAGAGGGGTCTCTCCCTGAAGTGATCCTGATAGCCATTTCCAAGAGCAACCTAAGGAGGCAAGAGAGTTGATGAAATTGAAAAAAATAACATTTTTCATGAACCACTGAGGATATTTAATATGACTACTAAGGAAACGATTCGATTGGATTGTAATGAAATGTTTAAAGTTATAGAATATATTTTAATACAGTTTCTCTCATATACTCACATAGTCAGTGGACTGCGTGCTCAGAAGGTACACCACTGCCATGCCATTGACGGTGGTATTGATGTCAGGGAAGGTCTTCAGCATGGTGCTCTCAGTACACTGCCCCTTAGTGGTGGAGTGGTTTTGCAGGGAATGGGAAGTTGGGCATCCAGCCCCAAAATCAAACTGGGATGACAATGGCGAAATAGATCAAACTACTTTGCTTTTCCAATATAATACATCAGAAACACGGCAAGCTAAAAATCACACAATAGGTTTCATCACCTGTCCATTGTGACTGCAGCATGTTGGACAGACACTGTGAAGATCACCATGGTGAGAAACTTGACCAGCTCTGTCACTGAACTGAAAGACTGAGGGATTCCTGCATGGAGAAGGTACAGTAAACCACTTCATTCAGACACTGTATTGACATTTAGCTAATTATCCGGGATATGTTTTGGAATGTTAACCATGAAAGGGAAGTTGACCTAAAATCCAGAAATTCCCAAGTGATTCCATACATTGAAACTAATTTGGTGGAGTTTGCCCTCTCTCCCTCTCTCTCTCTGTAGTGCCGAATGCAGACAGCTGCAAAACTAGTCACATGATACATTATGTATCTGTACACTGCTTGCTTGCTTCATTGTCAGTGAATGAGTATCCGAAATCTATGAATTGTGGACAAATGCTTTGTTTTATTGAAACGTACAGCCGAATAAGCAATTTTTTTGTGAATGGTAATTGTTATCTAACTAGCAATACTTTGCTCTCTTCTGATTGGTCAGATGTTTGTTAATTGTTGGAAGCTAACAGGAAGTATTTTTCCATGGACATTGTAGATACTTTCACCAGCTAGCACAAGGATAAGGACTATCTGGACAGCTGGTAAGAGCTACTACTATCTTTTTCTGAGAGATTTAGAGGATTACTGCAGTTTTTGTCACTTTTGCAAAAAAAAATTAAACTTATTTGCCAACTTTTTGCTACTTTCTTGGAACGTGTCTGAAACAGAATCTCTGAACAACAATAGCACTGAACCTCTGGCTAATGCTAAACTAGCTGGACCATTAGACAATGCTAATCAAGCTGGACCTTTGGACAATGCTATTGACTTTGTAGCCCCCCATCACTTCTCACGGCGCCTGGAAATGTACATACCACCAGCTTTTCAGGGAGATGGCACAGGTTGTTTGCTTTCTGGTCTTGGCGCTTTGAAGTGGCTGTGCAGGCAATGTACAATCTGCCAGATATGGAGTCGGACCTGTGCTAGCCTCAGTATTGCCCACACACCTAGCTGATTCAGCATTCCTCTACTGGGACAGCCTTTCGCTAAAGGTTCAGAAGACCTACTCTGTTGTCAAGACCAAACTCAAGGAAGCCCTTGGCCTCAAGCACTCTCTTCCATTCTTTCAGACACATGTGAATGCTCGCCCTAGGAAGCCTGGTGAGAGCTTGGATGTGTACATTGCTGACATCACTCGTTGATTCTTTGATTCTGGAGGCCTTCCCAGACTATGACCTCAAGGCACAGGAAGGGGAGAAGTTTCACCACTTTGCGGCCAGATTGGACCCAGCCTTGCAGGCGAAGATTCATGAAAATGGAGCGGAGGACATCGGTGATGCCCTGCTCGTTGCAAGTTGCTTTGAAAGAACACGTGCAGCTCTCCAACTACATGCTGCATACCCGCCAGTGGCACAGACCCCAGACTAGGTTGCTATGGTTCGTTCTAATGACAAGGATGAGAAGCTCCTTCATGCTGTGAAATATCTGACTCTCCCTGTGAATAGCCTGAAGAGTGAAGTACGCCAGCTACAGGTGTAAAACCAGAACCTCACACAGTGTTTTGGCTTTTGGGCCGATAGGACCTCCACCCCATCCAATGATGCTGCCAGAAGAGCACTCGGCTTCTCACCAGACCATCAAACTCAACATCCACCATGAGCCTACTACTCACCCTACTACTCACCTGAATGCCGTGGCCCAGAGTGTCACCGTCTGTAATTTATTGCCTCTCCAGAATACTGCCAATGCCAACGTGATTGGAGCTCTGATGGTGGAAGCTGTCGCTACTACTCTCTAGACTACCCACTAAGAGTTCACTACCCAGACTACAGGCACCAGTCTGATGCAAGGGACAGATGACARGGCAGCCCGAGTCCACCTCCAAGAATAGAGGCATAGGTGAGCCCTCATTACAGGTGCATTGTACACTTCCAGTCCCCTGACAGACATTAGGCAGTCTAACGTGTCTGGTTCCACACAGCAGGGAAACGATCACTAGTTGTTTGTTGAGGAGCAAACTTCAGTCAGTGCACCAGAGCTCCTTGTTGACACCACACGGTTCAAAATCGAAAGTGACAAGATGGCTTCCACAGAGGGTGTTTCAGCTAACATACTTGCCATCTTTGAGGGAATTGAAGTGTCTGCTCTTCTTGACCCAGGATCGACCATTTCCATCATCAGTGAGGATTTCAGAACTTCACATCCAGCTCTGAAAAAGCGCCCCATGAAGACATCCTTTGCATTTGCTCGCTCTGTCAATGGACAATGTTTGGACATTCCCTGGACTTTGTCAGTATGTATTTCCCCTAGGGAAAGAACATCTCAAGCATGAGTTTCAAGTTGTCAGAGGGGCCCACCATTCAGTGATACTAGGCTTGGTTTCCTGCAACAGCAACATGCCCTGCTGGATATCAGTTGTGGAAGACCTYCTYTACCACATCACCTTCCCTGGATGTTGCTGCACCCTCTATGAAGATGGATGARTTGTCCCCATGCTGCTGTGCTGTTTGTTGCTACTTGGCTACCTGCCAAACTTTTCAGTTTTACTTTTAATAACAGTTTCATCAATCTGCATTTAACACATTTAACAACAACTTCTTKGTTTTTTCTTCGCTCTACTTTCTTCATTCAACTTTTTCTCCATGGATGCTTTATCTGGACATGGTTCTACAGGACCTCCACCAGCCGGAAAAACTAAGTAGTAACATCTAACTGCAGTCGCTGTACTCATAATATACAGGAGAACTATCGCCTTATGGTGAGAATAGCCGTGTTGCAAGCCCAGCTTCAGATGCAATTGTTAGGCAAGGGCAATTTAAGTGTAGGAAAGAATGACATAGCACCTGTGCCACCAGTAAGTCCAGATAACAGTATAAATCCCTCTGCACAGTCTCCACAGCCAGACAATTTTCTCAAGGCTCCTGGAAAGAAATGCTGTCGGCATGCTCAACCTGTGTCGCTCATTCAGCCGCCAGAGACTTTAAACCGGTTCTCCCCATTAAGCAATGAGTCAGAGGCAGAGCCTTCTCAAGACTCCCCTCCACCCGTTACGGGTTCTGAGCTGCCGAAGACTCCCACCATTGGCACTGACCAATTGAAAACCCTAGTCATTTGCGACGCCATTACCCGCAATATTAGACTTAAAAATCATCATCCAGCGATCATACACTGCTTACCAGGGAGCAGGGCTACAGACGTAAAGGATAACCTGAAGAGGGTGCTGGCTAAAACTGGTGAGCATAGAGAGTATAGGGATATTGTTATCCACGTTGGTACCAACGATGTTAGGATGAAACAATCAGAGGTCACCAAGCGCAACATAGCTTCAGCGTGTAAATTCGCTAGAAAGATGTGTCGGCATCCAGGTGTGCAAAGCCCTTACAGACTTACCCAGAAAGACTCACATCTGTAATTGTTGCCAAAGGCTATTCTAACATGTATTAGCTCAGGGGTGTGAATACGTATGTAAATGAGATATTTCTGCATTTATTTTTAAATACATTTTCATTTTATTTATTTTTTTCTTGCATTGTCATTATGGAGTATTGTGTTTAGATGGGTGAGAAAATAATACTATTTCATCCATTTTGATTTCAGGCTGTAACACAACAAAATGTGGAATAAGCTAAGGGGTATGAATACTTTCTGAAGGCACTTTATGTGCTTGCYGTGCAGGATTATTTTTCAAAGTGCGTCAACCTCTGTGCCCTCTGTGCCATGAAAGACCAGCACTGTCTCTTCAAGAACTTTGTCAGCAAACATGGCATACCAGAGACCTTGAACACTGACCAAGAACATCAGTTTGAGGCAGACATTGTCCGAGACCTTTGCCAGTTGCTGGGAGTTTAGAAGACCAGAACCAGCCCCCATCATCCACAATGTGATGGAATGGTGGAACAATTTAAAATCGGACACTCATCAATCTCCTGACCAAGAACTGCCCAACAGCCTGGTGACGAGTGCCTCAACCAACTTGCCCTGGCCTACAACACCAGCACTCCCTTTACAACGGATTTCAGCCTCTTCTGTCTGACACATGGTTGAGAAGCGAAGATGTCAGCCAGGCTACTGTTCCCTCTGGACTGCAGTGGTCCGTCTCTACACCGGGATCGCCAGCAGATCATACAGCTCAACTCACGACATGGTCCAGTCTGTCCTTTGGATCTCCCACACAGAACAGAGAACATGCTCACTTCAACAAAAACGGGACTACGACGAATGTCATGCACATTCTCTAACACCAGAGAGACCTCGTGTGGCTTAAACCTACAATAGCACATCAGAGCTTTCACATCACTGGAAAGGTCCTTTTGAAGAGGCCTTGGATTACAGAAGAGGACCTGGTTTAATCTACAGGGTCAGGTACCTGCTGGACCAATCTAACAAGACCCAAGTGATCCACTAAAATCGTTTAAGACCTACACCTCTGGAACGATCTGGAACGAATGAGCCTGTGGAACACTTTCCTGCACTCTTGACCTCTGACCCTGACAGCCTTGTCAGGTGCCTTACCCTTCAGATTCTCTAGGCCCTGTAGACATGGGAACGCTACTTACCTGAGACGTCCCTGGATCCCCCTGTGCCTCACCAGGCCCCTTGTCATGACCCCTCTTGCCCAGCCCATTAGACATTGACACCTGACCCCTCAGTAGACCAGATGTTCCACCCCCACCAGCAGAACTGGAGCAAAGTTCGTCTGAGAACCCAGGTCGCCGCGAATTAGCTCTTAAGTGACAGGGGAGTCTAGGCCCTGAAGTGAGAAGTCTACAGATCTTTGGACCTCCAGCAGTATTATTTTTTCTTATCAATGTAGAAACGGGGACGTTTCTCTAGGGGGAGGAGGGAAGAAATGAAGATTATTGTATGAGTTATTTTCTAAGCCACTGTTGTTAGTTCTACAGTGTGGTGAATTGGAATGGTAATGATTATCTACCTTGCAACTACTTTGCGCTATTCTGATTGGTCAGATTGTTGTTAATTGTTGGAAGAGAACAGGAAGAATGGCAGTTTATGAATGCTTTAAAAGTGTTCAGTTAAAGATTTTAAAAAACAAAGAGTAATCATCCAGATTGTATCCACAAAGAGAGTCATCCATCCACCATTGAAAGACATGAAATTACTAGTTTTCTGTAACTATGTTTCCATCCACAGCTTTTATGTAGTCAAACTGTATACAAAAAGTAATGAAGCTGTGATGGAAACAGGAAGTTTCGGTACAATTACAATAAATGACAGCAGATCATTTGTTCGTTCGACATTGTGGGATATTTGTGTGTCGGTCAAATGAATTATGCAAGAAATGGCAGTGGAAATATCTTTTGTGCAAATATTGATATAATCACATCTAATCCAAGAACTTGGAGTCACGCAAAGATATGGTGTGTGGTCCACTACGACTTGGTTATTGTGGGGAAAGTTTATAGAGCTGCAACGGGCCGGGCCTCGCTTTCCGTGGTTATGGTTCCAGGAACTGACACACCCACTCATTTTTAGCATACACATTTCAGCAACATGTTACAGATTWAAAAAATTATGATGAACTTCCCAGGGTGGTGAAAGTGCACAGTGATGATATTGATGCTCCTTTCCAATAAATATCGAAGGTTTATTCTGGTGACATGATGATAGATGCTTGACTGCCATAATAATCTCCTAATGTAGACTACCCCCATCCTCACTGTATCTGCCAGCTGTTGGCTAGAGCACACGAGTCAAGACCAGAGTCGGCACATTAGCTATTTAACGCAACAGTTTGTGACAAAACTATCGATAGAGATTAAAATGTGATGGAAACACATTGAACTTGAGATAAAAAAAAATAAAAATAAAATGTTTAAGTAAATTGTCATCATGCACTGATTTCTATCAGCAACAAGTCCATTTGGTGGAAACACCACTGGTGGGAAAATTTGAAAAAAGATTTTAGAATATTCACATGAAAATCTGATGCCAATTGGTTTCAAACCTACAGTAGATACTGTATGGAATCACTTGGAATGTTCTGGATATTACGTATTATCAGAAACACTCATCAACAAATCAGATCTGTACATTTGTATTGCACTGATGTAGTCTTATGATTAAGAGTTGAGAAAGAGCTACTGTGTCTTTTAAATGAGAAAAGTGTAACCTGTGCTGGTTTTGGCCAGGAAGCCATGGAAGAAGATCTCCTTGATCCAGTTCTGCAGTTCAGAGTCCTGCTGGACGTCTGAGTCACAGGTGTAGTAGTGACCAATCATTTTCTGAACAAACCTATACAAAACCACAGGACAACATCAGGTATTAGCAAAACACTATGACAAAACACAGGGCTGTTCCACCAGTTAGGGGCCTTATGAGTAGTGTAACTTGGTGATTTTTATTTCACCTAATTTTAACATTATCATAAAGAGCACATGTTAAACTTCATAAAAYAATATATATCAGAGGTTAAATAAAAATAAAAATATTATAGTAAGGGCCTATTAAGTGACAAACAAAGTAACAGGGTTGACCGTAAGTGTTTTGACGATTTTATCTTAAATCAGCCATAAATCTCATGGTGACAGGGAATGGAAGCTTGTTCTGTGCAACAGGGAGGGGAAATTACATTTTTATTTAACTAGGCACAGACGAAAGCACAAAGGGCAAGAAGGTAGAGACAACAATACATCACGCAAAGCAGCCACAACTGTCAGTAAGTGTCCATGATTGAGACTTTGAATGATGAGATGGAGATAAAACTGTCCTGTTGGAGTGTTTGTTGCAACTCGTTGCAGTCGCTAGCTGCAGCAAACTGAAAAGACGAGCGACCCAGGTATGTAAGCTTCATTTAAAAATTGTGAAAAATTTTTGTGTCTGTCTGTCTGTCTGGCTGTCGTCTGTCTGCTGTCTTCTGTCTGTCTGCTGTCTGTCTGTCTGTCTGTCTGTCTGTCTGTCTGTCGTCTGTCGTCTGTCTGTCTGTCTGTCTGTCTGTCTGTCTGTCTGTCTTCGTCTGTGGGTAACTGGGTTGAAGTGTTACGCTTTTGACATCTAGTCAAATTGTTATGATTTGACTAGATGTTTAATGTTCTTCACAAAAAAAATAGTTAAAAAAATGTTCACCATTTAAAAAGAGTCAGTTCACTTAACAGGATTGACCTTAAAATTAGGAACATTATTTTTTTTTTAAATTTAATCACTAATCATGTGAAAATATAATAATCTTCAGAAATTACTTTGTCAAAGCAACAAAAATAACTAAAGCTTTAAAATAATGGTGAAAAGTTGTAGAAATGTTGAGGTTAGGGGGTTAAAATCTTCCTAGAAGTCACAGAGGATGCACAGAGGGACATGTTAAAATGCTGAATTTTTTCACTTTAGCAAGACTTTATTCATATAAAAATAAAAAAAAAAATCCATGATCATTAATATAGCTTTAATATAACAGGCTTTAAAAATATCAAAGGTACACAAAAGGCACTCATTTCACGGAATGACCCAGCACTGATATTATGGGCTACATTGTCATAGTGCAAAAGAGCACAAATCTTTGCAAAAATACTGTAAACCTCATTATAATCTGCAGCGATGATTTACTTTGGAGAAGGAGGTAACTAGATTAGTAAACTGAGCAAACATGTAGCTGCATGAACTAGCCTCCTTATAATACACAAATTATATTGTGCTGTCAATGACAGATCTTGAATTTTTCACCACAAAACTGAAGAGACCTGTACACAAACTACCTGTGAACGATGTCCCACAACCTGAGTCCGTCATCCCTGTAGAAGAAGTTGGGATTGACTCCAGACCGCGTGCAGTGATGTCCTCCGCATACAGAGGGAGCTGTAGGTCAATGAGGCCACCGCTTTTCTTCAGGAACTCCATCATCCCTGACCTCCTAACATGGCATTCTTCAAGATGGTTAAAGGGATAGTTCACCTTTTTTAATCATAACATAATCTATTTCACAAGAGAAAAAATATCCACCCTGGTCTAAAGTATTATTTTTTATTTTTATTTTTGCAAAAATGTGCTGTTTCCATCAAGCCTGTCGGGTACTTCAGCCACATAAACATGTTTCATCCAACATTTTATGTAACCAGTGAGAAAAACCTATCACTTCTCCCCTTGTGTCATATAATAGGACATGCAGTGTCTAACAGCGATCGATGTTTAAAAATCAAACAGGTTATCGAAGACAGAACTTGTTAATGACAGACGCCAGGGCAGCTCTGTGGTTTAAGCGACAAAGACAGGTTGCCTGATATCACATAAAATTATGCACACGCATCGATGGGGCAGATGGCTGTGTGTTATGAGTCTGAACGGTCAGATAGCAGCAACAATGACAAGAAGCTACCATGTGGGGGAATGTGGTGGCTGTTTCAGCTAGTTGTAGTTCAGCCTGATGATCATTTACTCTACCGCGGTATGTGTCGCTAGGCAACGCCTGACAGTTCAGCCTGATGATCAGTTTACTCTACCGCGGTATGTGTCGCTAGACAACGCCTGACAGTTCAGCCTGATGATCAATTTACTCTACAGTGGTATGTGTCGCTAGGTATACATCTCAAAACGATAACCAGCTCAGTGTCAAATGTGTTACAGGCTTTGATTTTTCTATTTATGTTTTGAGGTTGGACTTTAGCACATACAGTACAGCTCGTTAGCATGTAGGGCGCACCGATTGGTGTCACCTCATTAGACAGTATGTGTTACACCTGTGCTGGTTACCATCTTGTTAGTGGGCAGGTGTTTCACCGGTGCTGGCCCAGGTGCTATTTAAGAGTGGGTGGCCCAGTGCTCCAGATGTCTTGAGATATGTGGAGGGTCAACACCTTTAGGTGTGGTGCTCCCTATTTGAGTTCTAGAAAAACATTCCTTTGTCTGATTTTTGTTTTGCGCCACCTTTTTGGTTTGCTTCTTGTCTGTAATTTTGATGTGGGTTTTTCTTTTGTTTGCCTCTTGGGCAAATTTTGTCGGAGCTCATGGTGGGTGTCTTTTAGGTCCCAGTTGTTGTTACTAGTCAACTTTCAGTGGACACCCCCATGAGTGTCTTTCAGAACCCCACCTGTTTTGTTTTGGTTGTTGGTCAGTGACTCTGTTAGTTCCCCCTTCTGTTTGAGTGACATTTTTGCTGGGGAACGTAACAAAAGTCACGATTGTATAATCGTATAGTGTTTAGAAGGCCTTATTTTAGATGTACTTCATCTTGTTTAATCTGAACAGTTTTTAAATAAGTTAGCTGGTAATTTAGGAACGTCCAGAATAATCATTTTTGGAGAATGTAACAATGCTAGTGGAAATGGATTGTATCAGCGGTGCATTTATAAGCATGCAGAAAGCAGGGTGCTTCATTTTTTAACACAGAGCTCTCATGCTTTTGAATCAGTTTCCACTAGCATTGTGACATTCCATAAGTATTAGCGTTTTATAGAACACAACAATATAAGAATGGAATAGGCAGTACCTCTGTGATCACCCCCTTCTCTGATARGAGGGCCTGTCMAGCCAGWGTGTTGATCTGCAGAGTGTAGCGGAAGTGAGAGATCAGGAGCTATGGAGAAAGATGGAACYATCYTACATMAAATTCACAACTAAAAAAGCTATGTATTGTAGTATACTACAACCTACTGCAACTTTCAATTACAAAAAATACATACAATGAATACATTTATTTGCAAATACTTCAGGTTCTCTTAATTATGTTTAAAAGTATTGAGTTATAGGAAAATGAGAACTCGCACAACTGTAGTGTTATAACAGTTGAAAACAAACTCAGTGTCTGCATGCACAGCAGGAAGTATATACCTTGTAGATGGGATGCACCATTGGTAGGTTACGCAGTGTCGACATGGCAAACACCTCAGCCAGCAGGTGAGTCCTCAGCAGGTGAAAGTTCAGCTCATGTTCAGTGAAGTCAGCGTTCCTCACAAAGATCTTGGCCAGGAGCCAGTCATACTTAGAGTCAGTAGGAAGGAAGATGGGGTTGTCTTCTCAGGCACCTGCTTCAGCTGTGAAAGGAAGCAGAACAATCATGGCTTGCTTCATTAATTGAGAATGTGTATATTGTTACAATTTAAAGACATACGGAAGTTTAATAGTTGTTTGCTTAAAACCTCTTGTCACTATAGGGGGTGCTGTTTCAACTTGGACATTTATCGTTCCCAAATTAAACTGCCTCGTACTCAATCTTGCTCGTACAATATGACTAATATTATATACTGGATAGAAAACAATCTCTAGTTTCTAAAACCGTTTGAATTATGTCTGTGGGTGAAACAGAACTTTCTGCAGCGAAATTCATGACAGGAACTGCGAAGGTCTGAAAACGAGGCTCTGTTCTCAGATCAGTTTAAAGCTCTGTATGTATCCTATGGGTCGACATGAACTGCACCCGCCTTCCCCTGGATGTCAGTAACCAATGAGAATTGGAATGGAGTTTCTACGCAGATCTCAGACCTTATAAAGCCCCAAGGAACGAAGGGAGCTCTCTTTTTGACGTTCGTCATGACGCAAAGCAAGACCTCAGGATGGCATTTTGAAACGCTCAGTTATCGGCCTTAGTATATCCGTCTGTAATTTAATTCGATATAGGTGTTAGAAACATCATAACGAAGTTATTTTAAACCGAGTTATATCAGTTTATGCGAGTATATTGTGATTTTCGGAATTTCCTTAGTATTGCGTTTTGAACATTTGGGCATGCTGCGCCACATAGCTATTGTTAGCTGCTAGTTCCAAAGTTGAAGAGGACGTTTTACAACCGAGCAACGATTCTTTTGGACAAAGTACAACTTGCCAAGATTCTGATGGAAGCTCGTCCAAAAGTAAGAGCTATTATTGTTATTCCGTATTTATGTGGAAAAATGAAAAAGGATTTCCGCCATTATTGCGGCACTGGTCTGGCTGTAACGCACACTGTATGTCTAGTAACGTTAATTTAAAAATCTAACACAGCGGTTGCATTAATAACTAATGCATCTTTCATTTGCTGTCCAACCTGTATTTTTTAGTCAAGTTTACGATATTTATCGATTAGATTAGGTGCCTCTCCAAGATGGCGCCGGCCAGAATGCATGAACTGTTGCTACTGATCACATTGTATAACCACGATTTGTGCGCTAAATATGCACATTTTCGAACAAAACCTATATGCATTGTGTAATATGATGTTACAGGACTGTCATCTGATGAAGTATATCAAGGTTAGTCAAAAATTATATATCTTTTGCTGGATTGTTACGATCGCTAACCTTTGCTACTGGTAAACGGCTTGTGTTTCCGGCTATTGTGTAAGCTAATATAATGCTAAATTGTGTTTTCGCTGTAAAACACTTAAAAAATCTGACATATTGGCTGGATTCACAAGATGTTGGGCTTTCATTTGCTGTACGCTGTGTATTTTTCAGAAATGATTTATGATGAGTAATTAGGTATTTGACGTTGGTCTCTGTAATTATTCTGGCTGCATCGACGCTATTTCAGATTGCAGCTGCAATGTAGAACTGTGATTTATACCTGAAATATGCACATTTTTCTAACAACAAACATATGCTATACAATAAATATGTTATCAGACTGTCATTTGATGAAGTTGTTTCTTGGTTAGTGGCTATTTATATCTTTATTTGGTCGAATTTGTGATAGCTACTGATGGAGTAAAAAACTGTGGAGTAAAAAAAGTGGTGTCTTTTGCTAACGTGGTTAGCTAATAGATTTACATATTGTGTCTTCCCTGTAAACATTTTAAAAATCAGAAATGATGGCTGGATTCACAAGATGTGTATCTTTCATCTGGTGTTTTGGACTTGTGATTTAATGATATTTAGATGCTAGTATTTACTTGTGACGCTATGCTAGGCTATGCTAGTCAGCTTTTTTACTGATGGGGTACTCCCGGATCCGGGTTTGGGAGGAATTAGAGGTTAAAACGAGTTTTGCCTGTATGGTTCATGTAGACATAGGATATAACATCAATCATGAAACCCCCAACCCTTAGTTTAGGCTAACAGTATATGCTTTTGCTCATGCTTTTTGCTTTCTGGTCAATTAGTTAATTTCTGGGCAATATTTATGTCCATTTATGGGACTCCTTTTGTTCAAGAGAACTCCCAGTGGCAAACATTCTGTTAAGATTATTTAATTGGGGTTTCGGAAGTATAGATCTCACTCTTATGTGAGATGTACCTGGATTGCGATGGGCATGAGCTTATCTTCTGGGGTCACATAGAGCAAGCAGAGAGGAGCAGCCAAGAAGTTCTGTTTCCCGTGGATCACGTTTGCAGTCACTCCATGTAGACGCTTGTAGTCAACCAGGAAGATGTTGCCTTTCTGTTTAGGTTAGGACATTAATGAGTTAGGGAGGCAGATGTTGCCAACAACACCACCATGCCAAAGGAAGAGTACTGACTGTCACGTTCTGACCTTAGTTCCTTTTTTATGTCTTTATTTTAGTTTGGTCAGAGCGTGAGTTGGGGTGTTTTATGTTGTTTTCTCATGTTTTGTTCTGTTGTTCTATTTCTATGTGTTTGGCCTAGTATGGTTCTCAATCAGAGGCAGGTGTTAGTCGTTTTCTCTGATTGGGAGCCATATTTAGGTAGCCTGTTGTCTATTGTGTTTTGTGGGTGGTTGTTTCCTGTGTCTGTACCATACGGGACTGTTTCGATTTTCGTTTGTTCATTCACTTTGTTATTTTGTATTTGTATGTTCAGTGTTTTTTATATAAAATGGACACTTACCACGCTGCACATTGGTCCGATATCTCTTATTCCTCGTCAGAAGAAGAGGAAAGTCGTTACACTGACACAATGTACAGCATATTGTATTGTACTACACACAATTTCCTGAGGAAGAAACCACTAGAGCAATAACAGAACGATGAATGACATATATTACTCCATTTTTACAAACCTGAATTTCTGCTTCAAGGTTTTTTCCGAAAAGGGAAGCCTTCACCATGTCTTCTGTGACGGGGAAGTTCTCTGGAAGCTTGGAGCAGCGATGGATCATCATGGGGTTGATGCCATTCAGAAGCTGGTACCCGAAAAACTCATCCTCCTTCCAGTTCTTTTCGACATATTCTAGAAAAAAACAAAATGATCATGTGTAAAATGAAACTTTGTGCAAAATAATAATGAGTTACTAATGATTCCAGTGAGCTATTTGATTGCTGCCTTCT
Organism: Salvelinus sp. IW2-2015; assembly: GCF_002910315.2. Lineage (NCBI taxonomy): Eukaryota > Metazoa > Chordata > Actinopteri > Salmoniformes > Salmonidae > Salvelinus > Salvelinus sp. IW2-2015. The sequence goes on along the minus strand of NW_019943460.1, from coordinate 34,373 downwards.
TTAAGACTGAGCCCAACTTACCATAGACGTCAGTCTTGTGGCTATTGAAAACGTGACTGAGTTCATCTAGGCTCTTCCATTGTTTCTTGTTGGTGGAATGGGTTTCTAGTTTCAGTGACASCAATCTGCCAGGATAGAGGAGGAACTTTACTTCAACATGAGAAAGATGGTGCAGTTGATTAGAGAATGGTGCTAACAATGCCAGGATGTCCCCCAGGGCTRTGAGCTAGGTCCACTACTCTTCATCATCTACATCCTCCCCCTAGGGTGATCGATTCATTCACAMGCCACATATCCTTAATATTATGTGTCAATTGGCATTTGATTTGGTGAAAAGTTCAGCTATTTGGTTATAATGTCTGCTAGATGGTTAATTGGCTTGTTATTTGATACGATTTCAGGCATGATTTGAGTGGCTAAAAACAAATTCATTTCGGAAAACCTTGCCTGAGGGTGTTATTACTGGCACCATTCCTATAATCCACGTTCCACCACAACCCTGATGGCCACATTCCCAACATCTCATAATATCACAATTACCTGAACTGGTGTAGGACAATCACATCTCATCTCACTGTAAAGGAAGTKTTTTTAAAGGTGTGTTGGGGATATGCCAATAGAGATGATTAAATATCTCATTCATTTCCTGGTGCTGCCTCTTATGGTTCTCAACCTGGGTTCCATGTTCCCCTGGGGATACTTGGCCTATACTCAGGTGGTACTTGTGAAGAATTCACAAAGAGCATAGGCCTAGAGGTAAATGCACACGAGGGGGTATACTTCAGGGTTACTCTGGGAAGAGCAAAATGTGACTGTTTTACATTAAGCAAAACAATTTTGAAAACCAGTGCTCCAACTTACGCTTCGACTGCTGTGAACTTGACTCAATGTCCTTGGTGAAAGAGAAGCGGACCTCAGCAGGGAGATCAGAAGCGCTGTCACATTTCATTATTTGGGGTAGACCCTCGGCATATATACTCCAACTGAAGGGAATAGACATGGTAAATCAAGACGGGATACACAGCCTATCGTTCACCATTACATACAAAATGGTAGCTTAGGTGACTTCACATAAATGTTTCTGTGTTAAGAGTTATTTGTTTTTTTGGAGTTTATAGTTTAGAAAAAAAATGCGTCATTCCACAAATGCTACAACTATACACTACCGTTTTTTTATACATTGTGGACCACTCAAATTGAGTTGAGACACTAAAAACAATCATAGTCACACTGGTCAGTAGAGATGTGATTCTATAATACTTTACATCTGTACACATGTACGCATAAACAAACATCTGTACATAAATGGACAATTAGGCACTTATAAAGAAGTCTCCATTGGAGGATAAGTACCATTTACATAATTGTTACTTGAAGATGTCGTAATTTATTATTTTCACCTAGACTGTTAAAATAATATTTTGGACTGGACAGCTGAAGAAACACATCCTGTCTAAGACATGTAGCCATCTGTTTCAATGGAACCATTGTAAAAAAGAAAAGTACATAGATGTTTAAGGGAGTGTTAGTGTTTGCCCAGTCTCAATAGCGAGTGGGGTCACTCCACATAAAACATTTGCAAGAGAGCTTCGATATTACTGGGATAAAACTGTACGTACATAGGGTTCAGTCCCAAACAAGGCTATAATAGTTCTTTGTTTTTATTTTTTTATATTAAACAAAGAATAATAACCTGTTTAGTTTCAATTCATTTTCAGACTTGATTTTCTAGTTTAGATTCTGTTTTCATTTGATTAAAAGCATTTCATTTTTATATTATTTTGGTTTTTGTTTTGGTGTAAGGGACAGAAGTAGCCTATGCATGGGGAGGATAGAAAGACATTTATGTGTTGTTGGACTTAGTTTGAGTGTTTTTGGGGGATTTCACTTCTTGCCACTGGGGGGCAGTTTTAAATAAGGTGATGGGCAGGTCATAGTCTAGGTTAGATTTAAATGATAAAGTCAATTTCAATGTGCTTGCCCATGTTAACAGCAATCCAATGCTTTTTTTTAACCTTAGTAGTCAAATCAAATGTTATTGGTCACATACACATATTTAGCAGATGTTATCGCGTGTAGCGAAATGCTTGTGTTCCTAGCTCCAACAGTACAGTAGTATCTAACAATTCACAACAATACACACATCTAAAAGTAAAAGAATGGAAATAAGAAATATATAAATATTAGGACGAGCAATGTCGGAGTTGTATTGACTAAAATACAGTAATATACATGAGATGAGTAAAGCAGTATGTCAACATGATAAATTGATAGAAAAACAAAACTACAACTGAACATAAATTTGATGTTTTTTGTTTCAGTTTTGTTTTAGAGGCAAAGATAATACTTTCAGTATAGTTTTCAAACTGATTTCTTAATAATTATTTCAGTTTAGGAAATAGTTTTTTCATGATTCATTTTTGTTCAGTTTTTAGTTTAGTAACTTTGGTCCCAACAGTGTGTTTTAAAAGACAGTAGGTGCACATTTAGTTACTTTCGTGTTGGACCACTTTAGTTCATTGCTCTCTAAAAGTGCTGATTCAAAAGCATTTTGATGTTGTTTTGAATTGTTTCTGCATCTTAGGAATTGAGTTTCAAGATCTCAGCACCAGCCTCTCACCGTAACCTTTTGCCGATTCTGCAGCTCCTCTGTCTCTCTTCTATGGCCTCTGGCCAGGTTCATTGAATATCAGTTTACCTTATTAACAAAATGCCATAAAGTGTGATTATTTCATGTTTTGGGGGATTGATCAACATCTTAACGCCATATAAAGTATATCCACCATTATTCCATAAAAATGGCCCTTTGAACACATTTCAAAATATACTACAAATTACATTCAGCGAGCTGATGTATAATAGGCACAGCAGTATACTCAGAACTTAACCTAGACAATGATCTATATACCAACATACTGACCAGTGGCCTCCCTGAACATCAGCCGCTCATAGCCTGAGATCCAGTGGTAACAGGGAAGTTGACTGTGTCTCCCTCTGGTGTGGTCACCACAACTTTAGAGCAGAACCAGTCATTGTTGAGAAGCATAATGGAGGTACGGCTCTGATTCCAGCACCACAAACTCCAGATGGCCCAGGGGGAAGAGACAGGACACATCAAGCTCAATCACCTACAGAGAGATAGATGACATGTTAGAATGATCCCAGCAAACAAACAACTTTTTCTCAAAGTTGACAAAGTGTGTTTGTTTGTTGTTTTTCAATCTTTAATTTTTTTATTATTTCACTTTTATTAACTAGACAAATGAATTAAGAACAACTTCTTATTTAAAATGACGACCTGCCAAGAGGCTAAAGGCCTCCTTGTGAGGATTAAAAAAACAACACCCATCACGACAAAGAGACACCACAAACACTACATAAAGAAAGACAACACAACATGACAACACAACATGGTACAGTAGCAACACAACATCAGCACAACATGGTAGCATCACAACATGGAAGCAAGCACAACATGGTAGCAGCACAAACAAGGTACAAACTTGTTTGGCACAGACAACAGCACGAAGGACAAAAATGTGAGATAACAATACATCACGCGAAGCAGCCCAAGTGTCAGTAAGAGTGCCCATAATTGGGTCTTTGAATGTAGAGATGGAGATAAAAACACTGTTCAGTTTGAGTGTTTTTTGCAGCTCGTTCCAGTCGCTAGCTGCAGCGAACTGAGAAGAGGAGGGACCCAGGAGTGTACTGTGTGTGCATTGGGGACCTTTAACAGAATGTGACTGGCAGAACAGGTGTGTATGTGAAGGATGAGGGTTGCAGTAGGTATCTCAGATAGAGGTGAGTGAGGCCTAAGAGGCTTTTATAAATAACCATCAACCAGTGTGTCTTGCGCTGGGTATACAGAGATGACCAGTTTACAAAGATGTAGAGTGCATTGATTTGTCCTATAAGGTGCATTGGTGGCAAATCTGATGGCCGAATGGTAAAGAATATCTAGCGGCTTGAGAACACCCTTACCTACCAATCTATAAATGATGTCTCTGTAATCTAGCATGGGTAGGATGGTCATCTGAATCAGGGTTAGTTTGGCAGCTGGGGTGAAAGAAGCGATTACGATAGAGGAAACCGAGTCTATATTAACCTTAGCCTGCAGCTTGGATATGTGCTGAGAGAAGGACAGTGTACTGTCTAACCATACTCCCAAGTACTTGTATGAGGTGACTACCTCGAGCTCTAAACCCTCAGAGATGGTAATCAGTGACACATCCATAACCTGAGCGGACACCAGATTGCATACCAGAGAGAATACTACAATGTGTTCCAACACTTTTTATAACAGTTAGGATCAGCATGAGCTCCCACTTTAAATAAAGGACGCACTGTGGCTGCCTTCCAAGCGTCTATGACAAATAGGACAAGTCATTTAACTGACCAGCCGTGAAACAGTGAATAAGGTTATTACAGAAAGCACCAGTATGATACTGTGATGGACATTTTTATAATGTGAAGAGACAGCCTTGAAAATGTTCATCTTGTCTTAGTGTCATAAATAATCCTTGGTTCCTGCTCTGTGCTTGGTAAAGATATGAGGGGGGGCGACATGACCCCTCCTTAGGACCACCTGGCAGAGTCGCCCAGAATATGTTCTTTCAGTTAAGATAGGAGACTGTGCCAGACACATGTCGGAACCAACTCTATAAACTATGTAACATGTCTGTAACCAGAATATAAGGGATAACGGGACTGCCCCAGAAAGAGAGAGCTCCTAATTGACCATCGTACTTGTGCATTCAGTTGGTTGGAACCTCTCCAGCGCGCTGGTAATGAAGGATATTCATTTAATATTGACTTCGAGTGTCCCTGAGTAGAACTTCCACTACAATACCTGTCAGGATTTTTGTGAGGATAACATCAAGGAGAGGAGCCTTTTCTGGGTGTTTGGGGTTGGTAATGATCTGAGAGAGATTGTGAGGTCCCATTGTTTTAAGACTTGGTCCGGTGGTTAATCATGTCCCAGTTTAGGTCACCTATCAGGACAAAGTTCATACTTACTGTAAGGGCCCAGGAGAGAGCTTAGGGCAGGTAGGTTACAGGCCGGTGCTGATGGTGGACAATAACAACCAGCAACAATCAACAAAGAGCTATTTGAAAGCTTAATGCTGAAACCCAGCAAAACCAATTGTTAGACAACCGAGCACTGAAGGTGTTCTTGGTAAAGAATGCCACTCCACCACCACTGGAAGATCTGTCTTGCGGAAAGGTATATCCAGAAAGGTTATCAGTGTTCAGACAGTCTTCTTAACCATGTCTCAGTAATGCACATTTCCAGATATCATCCGCAGTAATAAAATCAGGGCGTGGCAGAGGACAGGGAGAGCTTTGCAGTGTTGCTTTTTATGACATTTGAATGTGCATCAGATGTCAACAAGATCATAATTGTAACAGCAATTTTATCAAGCCGGCGAGAGAGGGTTAGAATAGGATGGGAGGCCCAGAGTTGTGGAGTGTGTTAGAAACATTTTCTGTCCCACGGTCGGGTAATGAGCTGGAGAACAAGTTGCTCTTGGTTAAGCGGCGAGGTTGTCATAGGGCGCTGAGAGCAGGTGCTCTTGGTGGAGGTACGTGGTTGACTGCAAGTGCTGGAGGAGCGGGTTTCCCTGAAGTTGGAGGCATGGTGATTCCATCATGGAGGAGTGATGGGATAAGGTGGGGATCGGAACTTGGTGTTTGGGAAGGAGTCCTGTTCGGGCATGCATCGTGCTTGTGCAGTGTACATCCCAAAAATTCAGGACTCATGATAGTGGTTCAGGAACAGAGGGTATAGTGGCTCGGAGGAGATTTGTGGGTTGGATCGGATGTAGCTGTGGTAAATCCTGGGGTCCAGCTGCTTGGATTTAACCTATGTGGTCAGACAGCTCTTGTGAGAAGCAGTGATCAGGGAAACCTGTTGTATTCGCGCATGTGACAACAAAATTTGATGTGATTTGATTTATGAATGATGGAGGCCACTGTGTTCTTGGGGGACCTTCAATGCTGCAGAAATATTTGGTACCCTTTCCCAGATCTGTGCCTCAACACATTCCTGTCTCGGAGCTCTACGGACAATTCCTTCGACCTCATGGCTTGGTTTTGCACTGACATGCATTGTCAACTGTGGACCTTACATAGACAGGTGTGTGCCTTTCCAAATCATGTCCAATCAATTGAATTACCAAAAGGTGGACTCCAATCAAGTTGTAGAAACATCTCAAGAATGATCAATGGA
>NW_019943460.1:15785-20848 GCF_002910315.2 Salvelinus sp. IW2-2015 | reverse complement strand
TGGTGTTGTGTAGTGTGGTGTATAGGGTAGTATAGGTGTGTTGTATAGGGTGTTAAGAGGGTGTATATTTAGGGGTGTTTATAGGGGGTAGAGGGTGGGTTATAGGGGGGGGATGTGTGTAGGTGTAGATGGTTGTATTGGGTGGTATATGGTGTTGTGTAGGGGGTATAGGTATGTATAGAGGTGTTATATGGGTAGGCTAAGGGTGTAGAGCTGTATTATAGGTGTATAGGGGAGGGGTAAGAGGTTATTATAGGTGTGCTGTAGGGTTTATAGGTTTTGTAGGGTGTTATATAGGGGCGGCTAGAGGGTCTTGTATAAGTCCTTTATAGGGGGAGAGGAGTGGTGTATAGGGTGTGCCTGTGCAATGATGTTATTGGATTCGTGGGAGGTCATCTTAATCTGGTTTCCCTGTTTGTCCTGTGCCCAAAAGAGCCTCTCTTTCTGTCCCTGACATGTTCTTCCTGTACCTGCCCCAACACAGCACACCCTTTCTTATTTCCCTTTCCTTCTCTCTTATGTCTGTTGCCGCTCCACTCTCCTTCCCCCACCCCAGGCCTGTCGGCCCACCCCCCAGCCTGTCGGCCACCCCCAGCCGGCGGCCGCACCCCCAGCCTGCCGGCCCACCCCCACCCCCCAGCCTGTCGCCCACCCCCAGCTCCTGTCGCGGCCCCACCCCCACCCTCAGGCCCACCCCCCAGCCCTGAATCGCCCACCCCCAGCCGTCGGCCCCACCCCCCAGCCTGGTCGGCCCACCCCCCAAGGCGGATCACTCGCCCACCCCCACCCCCCACCTATCCGCCCACCCCCCACCTCCCCCCCAGCCGTGGCCCACCCCCCAGCCGCGCTGCCCACCCCCCAAACCCCCCACGCCTGGCTCGAGCCCACCCCCCACCCCCCAGCCTATCGGCCCACCCCCCACCCCCCCACCTGTCGGCCCACCCCCCACCCCCCACCCCCCAAAACCCCCCCAGCCTGGTCGGCCCACCCCCCACCCTCCCCAGCGCCTATCGGCCCACCCCCACCCCCCCAGCGATCCCCACCGCTCCCCCACCCCCCACCTCCCTGCGGCCCAACCCCCACCCTCCCCCCCCCCAGCCGTCGCCCACCCCCCAGCCCTGCGGCCCACCCCCCCACCCCCCAAGCGTGTCGGCCCACCCCACCCCCCAGCACCATCGGCCCACCCCCCCCCCCCAGCCTATCGGCCCACCACCCCCAGCCTGTCGGCCCACCCCCCACCCCCCAGCCTGTTATAGTACGCAGCAGCAGGTAACATAGATATATACTTTAGAGCGTGGACATGCGTGATATCACACAGCGCTACTAAACCACGTCTGTCGCCTGCGTGCGCACAGTGATAAACCACCTCTCACTAATCTGACTCAGAGTCCCAGTGAGGTGGATAAACGCAGGCTGACCGCGGCTCGGGTGTCCTGTCCTACCCACTATAAAAACTGCCCTGTACAAGTGGCACCGGGGTGGTAACAACTCGCTCCTCTCTATCTCCCCCTCCGCTACCTCCTCGCTTCCTCTCTACCTCACTCCTCTCTACTCCTCCTCCTCTCTACCTCTCCTCTCTGCTCTCCTCCTCCTCCTCTCTACCTCCTCCCTCTCTCCTCTCTCCTCCTTCGCCTCTCTACCACCTCCTCTCTCGTCCCTCCCTCCTCTCTACCTCCCCCTCCTTCTACCTCCTCCTCTCTGACCTCCTCCTCCTCCTCGTCACTACTCCTCTTCAACCTCCCTCCCTCTGCCTCTCCTCCGCTCGTATTCCCTTGCTCCTCTCTCCCTCCTCTACTTCCTCCTCCTCTATCTCCATCTCTCTCTCTACCTCCTCCTCTCTACCTTCCTCTCCTTTCCTCCGGCGCTACCCCCTCCGACTCCTCTCTACCTTCTCCTTCTTCCTTCCTCCTCTCTACCTTCTCCCTCTTACTTCCTCCTCGTCTACCTTCTCCTCTCTTACTCTCCTTCTACCCCTTCTCCCTCTACCTCCTCCTCTCTCTCTCCTCTCTATCTCCCTCCTTTCTTCCTCCTCCTCGCTTCTCCTCCTCCTCTCTATCTCCTCCTCTCCTTCTCCTCCCCGCCTCTAACCCTCCTGCCTCCTTCTTAACCTCCTCCTCTCTACCTTCTCCTCTCTTCCTCCTCCTCTCTACTCCTCCTCTCTACCTCCTCCTCTCTTCCTCCTCCTCTCTACCTCCTCGTCTCTACCTCCTCCTCTCTACCTTCTCCTCTTTTCTCTACCTCCTCCTCTCTACCTCCTCCAAAAAAATCTGGAGATTTGGTCAAGATTGGTTGTGAATTCTAAATGAATTGGGATTGAACAGGGTCAGTTCTACCACCAGGAGCCCCTATTTCATGTCCTCATTACATGAAGTGGAACGTTCTCTACATTTGAAAGATTTAAACAAACAGAAATCGACATCGTCACAACCATGAACTCTCCACTCCATCTCCGTAATTAATTAAGACCGGATACCAATTTTGGTTTGAATATGTTAATTTGAATTGGGTTTTACATGACAAAAACGGAGGAAAAATACAATTGCTACTTTATATACGACTTGATTGAAGAAGTACAACACAAAGTTTGTCAAATCTGTAAAACATAAACTTCATCAGATTTTTGTCTAACTTTAATTCCATCAGATTTTCTGAACAATATGATAGAATGGTTGTTGTTATAGGAATTAATAATATTCTATATTTTACAAATGTTTGTATTGAACAATGATATTTTAGAGGCAAAAATATGTCGGTTTTGAGTAGTTGTTGTAAACTGGCCATTTACGATACACTGTATATACAGAAGTATGTGGACACCCTTTCAAATTAGTGGATTCTATTTCAGCCACACCCGTTGCTGACCGGTGTATCAAATCAAGCACACAGCCATGCAATCTCCATAGACAAACATTGGCAGTAGAATGGCCTTACGGAAGAGCTCAGTGACTTTCAACGTGGCACCGTCAATAGGATGCCACCATTCCAACAGGAAATGTTCGTCGGGAGCTTCATGAAATGGGTTTCCATGGCAGAGCAGCCGCATACAAGCCTATGATCACCATGCCAAATGACAAGCGTCGGCTAGAGTGGTGTTAAAGCTCGCCGCCATTGGACTCTGGAGCAGTGGAAACGTGTTCTCTGGAGTGATGAATCACGCTTCACCATCTGGCAGTCCGACGGATGAATCTGGGTTTGGCGGATGCCAGGAGAACGCTACCTGTCCCAATGCATAGTGCCAACTGTAAAGTTTGGTGCAGGAGGAATAATGGTCTGGGTCTGTTTTTCATGGTTCGGGCCCCTTAGTTCCAGTGAAGGGAAATCTTAACGCTACATCAYACAACAGCATTCTAGAAGATTCTGTGCTTCCAACTTTGTGGCAACAGTTTGGGGAAGACCCTTTCCTGTTTCAGCATGACTATGCCCCCGTGCACAAAGCAAGATCCATACAGAAATAGTTTGTCGGGATCTGTGTGGAAGAACTTGACTGGCCTGCACAGAGCCCTGGCTTCAATCCCATCGAACACCTTTGGGATGAATTGGAATGCAGACTGCGAGCCAGGCCTAATCGCCCAACATCAGTGCTCGACCTCACTAATGCTCTTGTGGCTGAATGGAAGCAAGTCCCCGCAGCAATGTTCCAACATCTAGTGGAAAGCCTTCCCAGAAGAGTTGAGGCTGTTATAGCAGCAAAGGGGGGACGTAACCTAAGGCCAGCAGTGTGGTTAGGGTCAGAGCAGAGGGACTGGGCTGGGTCAGGGATAGTGGGATAGGGGGGCGGTGAAGGCCCTGCGGGGGGAAACTGGTAATTTCCTCTGGCTCTTCCAGGTGTCATGTTCTCATGAACCCACAATGACCTCACACCAACAGGCCAAGCTGTAGACACACTCCAACCAATCACAACAAACCTACACACTCTATACCTCTCTAACCCTAACCTTTAACCTTACCCCACACTGACCTCACACTGACAGGCCAAGCTGAGGCACTGTTCAACATTACCCTACACTTTAACCTTACTAAAGACTCTTACCAATCACAACCCTGCCAATACAGTCTTAGCACTAGTGGTGACTCGAGGAACCCTGGAGATCCTCAAGGAACCCCTGGAGATCCTCAAGGAACCCTTAGAGATCCTCAAGGCACCCCTGGAGATCCTCAAGGAACCCTTAGAGATCCTCAAGGAACCCTGGAGATCCTCATGGAACCCCCGGAGATCCTCAAGGAACCCCCCGGAGATCCTCAAGGAACCCCCGGAGATCCTCAAGGAACCCCCTAGAGATCCTCAAGGAACCCCCGGAGATCCTCAAGGAACCCCCTAGAGATCCTCAAGGAACCCGAAGGTAGAGAGGGAGGTAGAGAGGAGAGTTAAGAGGAGGAGTAGAGAGGAGGAGAGAGAAGAAGTTAGAGAGGAGGAGGAAGAGGAAGAAGGTAGAGAGGAGGAGTAGAGGGAGGAGAAGAGAGTAGGAGATAGAGAGAAGGAGAGAAAAAGAGAGAGTATGAGAGGAGATAGAGACGGATGGAGCATAGAGGAGGAAGAGAGGAGGAGGTAGAGGAGAGGGGCTAGAGAGAGAGAGGTAGAGAGGAGGTAAGGAGAGAAGAGAGGAGGGTGAGAGGAGGGGGAGGAGGTTAGAGAGGAGAGGTAGGAGGAGGAGGTAGAGAGAGGAGAGGTAGAAGAGGGAGGAGGAAGAGAGGAGGAGGAGGTAGAGAGAGGAGGTAGAGAGGAGAGGGAGGTAGAGAGCGGGTTCTTTGAGGATCTGAGGGGTTCTTTGAGGATCTCTAAGGGTTTTGAGGATCTCCAGGGGTCTTGAGGTCTCACGGGTTCCTGGGTCCAGGGGTTCGCTGAGGATCCTAAGGGGGTTCCTTGAGGATCTAGGGGTTCCTTGAGGATCTCCTTGAGACCCAGGGTTCTTGAGGATCTCTAGGGGTTCCTTTGAGGATCTCCGGGGGTGCTTGAGGATCTCTAGGGGTTGCCTTGAGATCTCTAGGGGTTCCTTGAGGATCTCCGGGGTTTTCGGAGTCCTCTAAGGGGTTTCCTTGAGGCTCCGGGGGTTCCAGTGAGGATT
>NW_019943460.1:0-15760 GCF_002910315.2 Salvelinus sp. IW2-2015 | reverse complement strand
TTTAGATGACCTTCCCTAGGGGTCCTGGTGGGGGCTTGTTGGATTTCTGCAGGGGTTCACTTGTGGGGATATCCAGGGGTTCTTTAATGAGCTCCAGGGGTTCCTTGAGGATTGGCCAGGGGTGTGTTCCTTGAGGAATGTCCCATTGTTTGCCTAAGGATCTTTGCAGGGTCCTTTTGAAGAATCATCCAGGGGTTCCTGAGGATCTCCAGGTTCCTTGAGGATCTCCAGGCGGATTCTTGAGTACTGGCCAGGGTTCCTCTGAGGATCTCTAGAGGTTCCTTGAGATGTCCAGGGGTTCCTTTAGATCTCCGGGGTCCTAGAGTGATCTCTAGGGTCTCTTGAGATCCTGTCTTGGGACCAGGGGTTCTTGGAGATCTCCGGGGTGCTCAGTTGAGGACTCTGCAGGGGTTGCTTGAAGATCTCGCAGGGTTCCTTGAGGATCTGCTTAAGGGATTCCTTCGTAGGATACGGTGAACAGGGGGTTTCCGTTGAGGATCTCAGCGGGGTCCTTGAGGTCCTGCGGGTTCCTGGGATCTCCAGGGGGTTCGCTTTGAGCATCCAGGCTGGGTTCCTTGAGGATCTCAGGGGTTCCTGAGGATCTCCTGGGGTTCCGTAATTGAGCTCCCAGGGTTCCTTTTGAGGATATGCAGGGTTCCTGATGAGCTCCACTCCTCTTTACTCCTCCTCTCTACCTCCTCCTCTCTACCTTCTCCTCTCTTCCTCCTCCTCTCTACTCCTCCTCTCTACCTCCTCCTCTCTACCTCCTCCTCTCTACCTTATCCTCTTTTCTCTACCTCCTCCTTTCTACCTCCTCCAAAGAAATCTGGAGATTTGGTCAAGATGGTTGTGAATTCTAAATGAATTGGGACTGAACAGGGTCAGTCCTTGAGGATCCTTGAGGATCCACAAGGAACCCCCGGAGATCCTCAAAGAACCCCTAGAGATCCTCAAGGAACCTCTGGAGATCCTCAAAGAACTCCTGGAGATCCTCAAAGAACCCCTGGAGATCCTCAAGGAACCCTTGCTAATCAGTGATTCATATTTGCATCTTTGGTTAGTTGAGGGGTGATTGGAGGAACCGTTAATGATTCAATGTAGCAAAGCGTTCCTGGAGGAACCCTGGAGTGGAGGCGTGGTTTAGTAGGGACGTGGATTTCAGATAGATTTGTTTTGGCCACCCGTGATATTAAATGTTAATTGTATTTTCATCACATGTTAAAGGTTGAACACTGACAGTTTTGTAACCTCAATGAGTCTAACAGTCTGAGTTCCTCAAGAGCCTATGCAAATCCACAAGTTGGAATATATTACTATATGTTAATCATCAATGTTAATATTGCCTTTTTTTTAATCGCTTTGCTGCAATTTTCACAAGTATATTGTACATTTTCACTACTCTTACAAAACTATAAACATCATCGAAAAAGGAAGTTGTTTCAAAACTCTGAGAACATTTCCAATTGAAGTACAACACAATAACCATAGAGTTATTTTCTCCACCAAACGTAATCAGTCTACAAATACATGTTTTCACATTGCAATACATGCTCATCTAAAGTAGTTGCCTTTCACAATACAACATTACTTCAGATTTGCGTCTCTTTCTTTTTGTTTGTTTTCTTAATCCAACTGCTCTTAATGACTGATTACTTAATGGTTTGGTAAACCTATGTCAACGGGCTAGTCGACGACATATCGACAACTATATAATGAAAATGTATGTCTGTAAAGTAGACACATAAAATATACTCGAATGTACTACTATAATGATTACTATAAGGATTTTACTTTACAGTATGTTTAAAAAAAAAAWAATTCTGATATTGACTAAAAATCAGAGACGCAGTGTACGGATCAAAGAGTATTGATCGCGTGCACAGATGTTACAGCAGGTGCAGCTAAGTGCCTGTGTTTCTGGTTCCTACAATGCAGTAATACAGTATCAATATCAGTACAATACAAATACCACCCAAATAATCCAGATTGCACAAAACAAGAAAGAAATGCATCCACTAAAAAAACATGTATCCAAAATTAAGTTGTTGTTTGATGAAGGGGGGAGGGGTGTTTACACTGCTGTACTAAATGTCATTGGCCAATGCAATACTGCAATGGATAAAGATGGCGCCCGAGAGGATGGTTGACGTCTTACAAGCTCCTAACCAACTGTGCTATTTTGTTATGTTTTTTTCCCCCTCTGTTTGTAACTTATTTTGTACATAATGTTGCTGCTACCGTCTCTTATGACCGAAAAGAGCTTCTAGACAGCAGAACAGTGATTACTCAGGGTGATTACTCAGGGGGATTACTCAGGGGGATTACTCAGGGGGATTACTCAGGGGGATTACTCAGGGGATTACTCAGGGGTTGGATTACTCAGGGGGATTACTCAGGGGGGGTGATTACTCAGGGTTGATTTACTCAGGGGGATTACTCAGGGGATTACTCAGGGGGATTACTCAGGGTGATTACTCAGGGGGAATTTACTCAGGGTGATTACTCAGGGGGATTACTCAGGGGGATTACTCAGGGGGATATCGTTACTCAGGGGGATTACTTAGGGTGGTTACTCAGGGGGATTACTCAGGGTGATTACTCAGGGTGATTACTCAGGGTGATTACTCAGGGTGATACTCAGGGTGATTACTCGGGTGATTACTCAGGGGTACCGGTAATCTGGATTACTCAGGGGGATTACTCAGTGTGATTACTTCAGGGTGATTACTCAGGGTGATTACTCAGGGGATTACTCAGGGGGATTATCTCAGGGTGATACTCAGGTGATTACTCAGGGGTTATCTCCAGGGGATTACTCAGGGGGAATTACTCAGGGGATTACTCAGGGGGATTACTCAGGGGAATTACTCAGGGGGATTACTTAGGGTGGTTACTCAGGGGATTACTCAGGGTGATTACTCAGGTGATTACTCAGGGTGATTACTCAGGTGATTACTCAGGGTGATTACTCAAGGGGTACCGTATCGGATTACTCAGGGGATTACTCAGGGTGATTACTCAGGGGATTACTCAGGGGGATTACTCAGGGGGATTACTCAGGGTGATTACTCAGGGTGATTACTCAGGGGATTACTCAGGGGGATTACTCAGGGGGATTACTTAGGGGTGGTTACTCAGGGGGATTACTCAGGGTGATTACTCAGGGTGATTACTCAGGGTGATTACTCAGGTGATTACTCAGGGGGGACCGGTATCGAATTACTCAGGGGGATTACTAGGGTGATTACTCAGGGGGTACCGGTATCTGATTACTCAGGGGGATTACTCAGGGTGAATTACTCAGGGGGTACCGGTATCGGATTACTCAGGGGGATTACTCAGGGTGATTATCAGGGGGGTACCGGTATCTGATTACTCAGGGGGATTACTCCAGGGGGATTACTCAGGGGATATCAGGGGATTACTCAGGGTGATTACTCAGGGGGTACCGGTATCTGATTACTCAGGGTGATTACTCAGGGGTGAATTACTCAGGGTGATTACTCAGGGGATTTACTCAGGGTGATTACTCAGGGGGATTACTCAGGGGATACTCAGGGTGATTGCCTGCAGGGGATTACTCAGGGGGATTACTCAGGGGTTACTCTCAGGTGATTACTCAGGGGGATTATCAGGGGGATTACTCAGGGTGATTACTCAGGGGTACCGGTATCTGATTACTCAGGGGGATACTCAGGGTGATACTCAGTGTGAATTACTCAGGGGTACCGGTATCTGATTACTCAGGGTGATTACTCAGGGTGATTACTCAGGGGTACCGGTATCTGATTACTCACCTGTACTGGACAAAGCTTTTTTAATGAGTCTGATGAGAAAGATATACTGCTCTCCCGGGACCATTCCCGTCAATCCCGTGGAAAGATGGAAGGAAGAGGACGCAGATCGGTCTGCCTTCTGAGAATCCGTAGGCGAGCGAGTAAACTCCCACTGCCATCAATTCTACTTGCTAACATGCAGTCATTGGAAAATAAAATGTATGACCTATGATTACGACTATCCTATCAACTGGCCACTAAAAACTGTAATATCTTATGTTTCACCGAGTCGTGGCTGAACAACAGCACGGATAATATAGAGCTGGAGGGATTTTCCATGCACCGGCAGAACAGAGAAGCTACGTCTGGTAAGACGAGGGGTGGCGGTGTCTGTCATTTTGTTAATAACAGCTGGTCCGCGATGTCTAATGTTAAAGAAGTCTTGAGGTATTGCTCGCCTGAGGTAGAGTACCTTATGATAAGCTGTAGACCACACTATCTACCAGGAGAGTTCTCATCTATATTATTTGTAGCCGTCTATTTACCACCACAAACCGCTGCTGGCACTAAGACCGCACTCAACCAGCTGTATAAGGCCATAAGCAAACAGGAAAATGCTCATCCAGAAGCGGTGCTCCTAGTGGCCGGAAACATGAATGCAGGCAAACTTAAATCCGTTTTGCCTAATTTCTACCAGCATGTCACATTTCCAACCAGAGGGGAAAAAAACTCTAGACCACCTTTACTCCACACACAGAGATGCGTACAAAGCTCTCCCTCACCCTCCATTTGGCAAATCTGACCTATCCTCCTGATTCCTGCTTACAAGGAAAAACTGAAGCAGGAAGTACCAGTGACTACCTCAATACGGAAGTGGTCAGGTGACGCAGATGCTAAGCTACGGGACTGTTTTGAAAGCACAGACTGGAATATGTTCCGTGATTCATCCAATGGCATTGAGGAGTACACCACCTCAGTCACCGGCTTCATCAATAAGTGCATTGACAACGTCATCCCCACAGTGACTGTACGTACATACCCCAACCAGAAGCCATGGATTACAGGCAACATCCGCAACGAGCTAAAGGCTAGAGCTGCCGCTTTCAAGGAGCGGGACACTAATCCGGATGCKTATAAGAAATGCCACTATGCCTTTTAAGATTGAATCCTACTACACCGGCTCTGACGCTCGTCGGATGTGGCAAGGCTTGCAAACTATTACGGACTACAAAGGGAAACCCAGTCGCGAGCTGCCCAGTGACGCGAGCCTACCAGACGAGGTAAATGCCTTTAATATTCACTTTGACGCAAGCAACACTGAAGCATGCACGAGAGCACCAGCTGTTCTGGATGACTGTGTGATAACGCTCTCAGTAGCCGATGTGAGCAAGACCTTTAACCTTTCACGAGCCTCTACCCCGGATCCGGGAGCACCCCCCACACCCCCCACACACTAATTAGCATACCTAGCATAGCTTCAAAAGTAGATAGTAGCATCTAAATATCATTAAATCACAAGTCCAAGACCACCAGACTGAACAGATACAGATCTTGTGATAAAGCCCCCATTTCAAGATTTTTAAAATCGTTACAGGGAAACAAAACCTATGCTACAAATCTATTAGCTAACACGTTTAGCAAGTATACAGGTTGCCCAACGTATTCTCAACTCAACTCCATTGTTTCTTACTCCCAGAGTGCCTATCACAAAATTCGCTTAACCTGAATATTGATCCACTATTTACCAATGAAAAAGAATCCTCTCAGTATGACAGTCTGAATAACATATTCATGGTACTAGGAATTAAGTTTTTGTTAGAAAAAGTGCATATTACTCAGGTAGAATCACAGTTTCAATGACCACCATCACAAATCGCAGAATTAACTAGATGGGCAACGTGTATTGACCAATTGTTACTCATCATGATAACATTTCATAAAAATAGACAAAGCCATAGCAAATGGAAAGACCCAGTTCTTGTGATTTCCAGACCATATCTTCAATTTTCTAATGCGTTTTACAGCGAAACCACAATAAATGCGGATAAGACTTAGCAATACCACATGAACAACGTTACAAAGCATCGTATTTCCAGCCTAAAGAGCGCTATAACGAATCATCCGCCAAAATATATTAATTTTTTCACTAGCACATTCTCAAGAAATTCTCGATGGAAACTCCCTGTAACATCAGTTATGATACATTATTATCATAATACAGATTTGTTTCGAATAAGGTTGCATATTTAGCCATCACAAAACCGGGTTAAGCACTAATTAAAAAAATACTAGGAATTCAAGCACCTCAATAATGTCTGACGTCATTCTACAGACAGTGATCAAGCTATTAAATTGAAAGCTAATATCAAACTCATTGACGCTAAAAAATACAAGGATGAACAGCAATTCGAAAGAACCCAACATATCTTCTAAAATGCAACGCGGATTTGACATTTTTAAAAAAATTATCCTTACTTTTCAATTACAGGGTTGGCCAAGTGAAGGTAATACCAACAAAATGGCGAATTATGCGTTTAAAAATATTTCGACGAAAACACGGTTTAATCATATTAAATATTGCTTACTTTTGAGCTGTTCTTCGCATCAATTCTTGGGCAATCTGTCATCCTTTCTATGTTATAAACGTCTTTGGTCGTAGATTCACCTTGTCCTAATCGAAATGTCCACCACACACGACCGACTCCTAAACGTGTCCAAATTCAGAACGCACACACAAAGAAATTCCTCAAAATCGCACTAAACGGATATAAATTGATATAAAAACGCTTTCAAATTAAACTACATATATGTTTTTAACAACTTATAACGACTGAAAACATGACCTGGAGAAAGAAACTTTGGTTGTATCTTTATTTTGTCGGGCTTGGAGATATTTGGAGAAAACGATTTGGAACGAGGCAGGTCCGATGGCCTTCAGCTTGAGGTCCGCACGTTGAGAAAGGACACGGTCTCTGTACATTTTTGTCATTTATAAAGGCTGTGAACGTCCCATCGACTTCATTGAAAACGTGATGACGTAGCAGACACCAGAGGAAGAACGTTAGCAGTGTCGGTTTCTTGCATGAGCATTCACTTGTGGCCTATAATACAGACCCCAATAGAAGGTAAAAAATTTCTGAAATCTGAAACCCTGTCAATGAAAAGTTGCTGGAAATTGGTTCTGTACCACTCAGAAGACAAAATTCCAAACTTCTATAGAACTAGAAGGTGTTTTCTACTCCAATATATAACAATAAATATGCATATTGTCGATCAACGATTTTAGCAACGTAGCAGTTTAATTTGGAGAACACAAATATGCTAATGCGGAACACAGCACCCCTATAGTGCAAGATAGTTAAAAGTGTCAACTATTCACAAAGCAGCGGGGGCCAGACGGATTACCAGGAACGTGGTTACCAAAGCATGCAACTGACAAGTGTTTCACTGAATGTTCAACCTCGTCCTGACTGAGTCCCTGTGCCCAAGAAACGTAACGATAACCCGCCTAAATGATTATCCGCCCATAGCACTGAACTTTCGGTAGCCATGAAGTGCTTTGAAAGGCTGGTCATGGCTCAAATCAACAGCCCTCCTGGATACACTAGACCCACTCCAAATTGCATACCGCCTCCACACAGATCCACAGATGACGCAATCTCAATCGCACTCCACACTGCCCTTTCCAACCTGGACAAAAGGAACACCTTTGTGAGAATGCTGTTCATTGACTACAGCTCAACGTTCAACACCATAGTGCCCACAAAGCTCATCACTAAGCTAAGGACCCTGGGACTAAACACCTCCCTCTGCAACTGGATCCTGGACTTCCTGACGGGCCGCCCCCAGGTGGTAAGGTTAGGCAGCAACACGTCTGCCACGCTGATCCTCAACAYGGGGGCCCCTCAGGKGTGTGTACTTAGTCCCCTCCTGTACTCCCTGTTCACCCATGACTGCGTGGTCAAACACGACTCCAACACCATCATTAAGTTTGCCGATGACAACGATGAGACAGCCAATAGGGAGGAGGTCAGAGAACTGGCAGTGTGGTGCAATGTGAGCAAGACAAAGGAGCTGATCGTGGACTACAGGAAAAGGATGGCCGAACACGCCCCCATTAATATCGACGGTGCTGTAATGGAGCGGGTCGAGAGTTTCAAGTACCTTGGTGTCCACATCACCAACAAACTATCATGGTCCAAACACACCAAGACAGGCGTGTAGAGGGCACGACAACACCTTTTCCCCCTCAGGAGACTGAGAGGATTTGGCATGGGTCCTCAGATCCTCAAAAAGTTATACAGCTGCACCATCGAGAGCATCCTGACCGGTTGCATCACCGCCTGGTATGGTAACTGCTCGGCATCTGACCGTAAGGCGCTACAGAGGGTAGTCACTGAGGCGAAGCTTCCTGCCATCCAGGACCTATATAATAGGCGGTGTCAGAGGAAAGCCCATAAAATTGTCAGAGACTCCAGTCACCCAAGTTATAGACTGTTTTCTCTGCTACCGCACGGCAAGAGGTATAGGAGCACCAAAAGGCTCCTTAACAGCTTCTATCCCCAAGCCATAAGACTAATACTGCTGAACAATTAATCAAATGGCCACCGGACTATTTACATTGACCCCCCCTCCCTCCCTCCCTTTTTTACACTGCTGCTACTCGCTGTTTATTATCTATGCATAGTCACTTCACCCCCACCTACATGTACAAATTACCTCTAACCTGTACCCCCGCACATTGACTCTGTACCGGTACCCCCTGTATATAGCCTCCACATTGACTCTGTACCGTAACACCCTGTATATAGCCTCCACATTGACTCTGTACCGGTACCCCTGTATATAGCCTCCACATTGACTCTGTACCTGGTACCCCCTGTATATAGCCTCCACATTGACTCTGTACCGGCCTCCACATTGACTCTGTACCATAACACCTTGTTATATAGCCTATAGAACTTGGTAAGTCAGCATTTCAAAACGGTAACGTCTTCACTTGTTGTATTCGGCGCATGTGATCAAATAAAGTTTGATTTGATTTAATACCATAATATAGATCTATACATTACTGAAATACTGCCAATCAACAGTACTAATACCTTAACCTGTACTTAACATCCATCCCGGATCCGTCAGTAAAAGCTGACTAGCATAGCCTAGCATAGTAAAATAAAGCATATAAATATCATGAAATCACAAGTCCAATACAGCAAATGAAAGATAACATCTTGTGAATCCAGCACAATTTCGATTTTTAAAATGTTTTACAGCGAAAACACAATATGTATTTCTATTAGCTAACCACAATAGCCAAAGACTCAACCGCATATTTTCACCATGTTTCTACCGCATAGGTAGCTATCACAAAACCGACCAAATATAGATATAATTAGTCACTAACCAAGAAACAACTTCATCAGATGACAGTCTTATAACATGTTATACAATAAATTTATGTTTTGTTCAAAAATTTGCATATTTGAGGTATAAATCATAGTTTTACATTGCAGCTACTATCAAAAATATCACAAAGCAGCAGAATAATTACAGAGAGAGCAACGTGAAATACCTAAATACTCATCATAAAACATTTATGAAAATACATGGTGTACAGCAAATGAAAGATAAAATCTTGTGAATCCACCAATATTTCAAATTTTTAAGTGTTTTACAAGCGAAAACACAATATAGCATTATATTAGCTTACCACAATAGCCAAACACACAACCGCATTTATTCACATACATAGATAGCATTCGCAAAAACCAGCAAAATATATAAAATTAATCACTAACCTTGACCAACTTCATCAGATGACAGTCTTATAACATCAGGTTATACAATACACTTATGTTTTTGTTCGAAAATGTGCATATTTAGAGCTGCAAACCGTGGTTATACATTGTGAATATGTAGCATCGATTCACCAATGTCCGGAGCTATTTTGGACACTCACCTAATCTGACCAAAGAACTCATCATAAACTTTACATAAAAATACTTGTTGTATGGCAAATGAAAGATACACTGGTTCTTAATGCAACGGAAAACTGAAAATTCAAAAAGTCCCAATAAACGTAGAATAAACTGATACAACTCGGTTGAAAAAAACTACTTTATGATGTTATATCACATCTATCAAATAAAATCAGAAGGGAGATATCGCCGTGTATACCGAACGCTTTTCAGAAGCCAATGTCGACGTACTTCGCGCGCCAGAGAAGACAAAGAAATTTCCAGACCTGTCACTCCAAAGCTCTTGTTCGGCCTCAGATCAAGCTAGACACTCCATTCTACCTTCCACTGCCTGTTGACATCTAGTGGAAGGCGTAGGAAGTGCATGCAATATCGATAAATATTAGGCAATTGAATAGGCAGGCCCTGGAACAGAGCATCGTTTTCAGATTTTTCACTTCCTGTATGGAAGTTTGTTGCAAAATGAGTTCTGTTTTACTCACAGATATAATTCAAACAGTTTTAGAAACTTGAGAGTGTTTTCTATCCAATAGTAATAATAATATGCATATTGGACGATCTAGAATAGAGTACGAGGCAGTTTAATTTGGGCACGATTTTTTCCAAAGTGAAAACAGCGCCCCCCTATTGACAAAGAAGTTTTAATATAGGCCAATAACAGTACTGTAATGGTCTGCTTCGTGTTTTCGGGCCTCTCTGTCACAGCCCTGCTATACAGGGGATAGATAGGGTGTCATTAGGGATGTAGACTCTGTCTGGGGGTGCTCGGCCTGCTCTGTCACAGCCCTGCTACACAGGGGATAGATAGGGTGTCATTAGGGATGTAGACTCTGTCTGGGGTGCTCGGCCTGCTCTGTCACAGCCCTGCTACACAGGGGATAGATAGGGTGTCATTAGGGATGTAGAATCTGTTCTGGGAGATAATGATTGTTCTCTTTAGAATGATAAGTGATCTAAACGATGCTTGTTCCTAAGCAACAGGAGTGGTTCTGTTCTGAGAGGAGCGGTAATATCAGAACAGGGAGTGGTTTCTGTTCTGAGAGGAGCGGTAATTATCAGAACAGGAGTGGGTTCTGTTCTGAGAGGAGCGGTGAATATCAGAACAGGAGTGGTTCTGTTCTGAGAGAGGAGTGGGTAATATCAGAACAGGAGTGGGTTCTGTTCTGAGAGGAGCGGTAAGTATCAGAACAGGAGTGGTTCTGTTCTGAGAGGAGCGGTAATATCAGAACAGGAGTGGTTCTGTTCTGAGAGGAGCGGTAATATCAGAACAGAAGTGGTTCTGTTCTGAGAGGAGCGGTAATATAGCATTCTACCCATGAGGCTAAAGATGTCTGTTTTGGTCCATTGACTGCAGGAAAGGGCTACCTGAGGCCCAATCAACACAGGCACAGAGGCCATCAAAATCTATGGCTGTTCTCCGTAATGCATGCCAGCCAACGCTGTTGGCGATTAGTCACTTTCTAGGATCAGTCAGAGCTAGAGAAAGGTTGAGTTTATATAACACATTTAAAAAATACTAATGAATAGTGGTGCTATAATAGCGCTCACTATTTAGTTTTTTTCAACAGTATTTATGCGTAAAATGACAAGAACAAATGTGTCATGGTCAATTTTACATGTCTATAAATATTATTACTTCAGAGAGATGTGAAGTGCCCTGGGAACTACCAGGTTCTGCCAACTTCACATGACCCCAGATGCCACCCTGCGTCCTTTCGTAGGGCACTACTTATGACCGTGACCCACAGGGAATGAGTACCAGGTTCTGCCAACTTCACATGACCCCAGATGCCACCCTGCGTCCTTATGTAGGGCACTACTTATGACCGTGACCCACAGGGAATGAGTACCAGGTTCTGCCAACTAGAAACGACGAGGAGAGATGTCCTCCGACACCTTCAGGTCCCCCCCGTACCCTGAAACCACGGGTGGTTGGTGGCACCATTCATTGAGGGAGGATGGGTTCGTTGGTAACGGTTTGAGCCGGGATTCAGTGGAACGGTATCAAATATATCCGACGCGTGGTTTCCGGGGTTTCCTTGGTTTCCGTGGTTTCCGGGTTTGATGCCAGTCGTCCTCCTCTCAGCAGCCTCCTGTGGCTTAAACTGCTCCCTAAGTGGCACTCTACTCCCTAATCCTTTGGGCCCTTGGATAGGTCATAAATCGACATCAAATCTCTATGACTTGTCTTCCAAACACTGCGTCTTATCGTCTCTCTGGGTGTCAGAATGTGAATCTGTGTAATCTGGTGGATGGTGGATTGTTTTTTCCTCTCTGGGTGTCAGAATGTGAATCGGTGTAATCTGGTTGGAGTTGTTTTTCTCTCTGGGTGTCAGAATGTGAATCTGTGTAACAGATCTGGTGGATGTTTTTCTCTCTGGGTGTCAGAATGTGAATCTGTGTAATCTGTGGAGTGTTTTTCTCTCTGGTGTCAGAATGTGAATCTGTGTAATCTGGTGGAGTGTTTTTCTCTCTGGGTGTCAGAATGTGAATCTGTGTAATCTGGTGAGTGTTTTTTCTCTCTGGTGTCAGAATGGTGAATCTGTGTAATCTGGTGGAGTGTTTTTCTCTCTGGGTGTCAGAATGTGAATCTGTGTAATCTGGTGGATGTGTTTTTCTCTCTGGGTTCAGAATGTGAATCTGTGTAATCTGGTGGAGTGTTTTTTCTCTCTGGTGTCAGAATGTGAATCTGTGTAATCTGGTGGATTTTTTCTCTCTGGGTGTCAGAATGTGAATCTGTTAATCTGGTGGAGTGTTTTTCTCTCTGGGTGTCAGATGTGAATCTGTGTAATCTGGTGGAGTGTTTTTCTCTCTTGGTGTCAGAATGTGAATCTGTGTAATCTGGTGGATTGTTTTTCTCTCTGGTGTCAGAATGTGAATCTGTGTAATGCTGGTGGAGTGTTTTCTCTCTTGGGTGTCAGAATGTGAATCTGTGTATCTGGTGGAGTGTTTTTCTCTCTGGGTGTCAGAATGTGAATCTGTGTAATCTGTGGACTGTTTTTCTCTCTGGGTGTCAGAATGTGAATCTGTGTAATCTGGTGGATTGTTTTTCCTCTCTGGGTGTCAGAATGTGAATCTGTGGTATCTGGTGGAGTGTTTTTCTCTCTGGGTGTCAGAATGTGAATCTGTGTAATCTGGTGGACTGTTTTTCTCTCTGGTGTTCAGAAATGTGAATCTGTGTAATCTGGTGGATGGTTTTTCTCTCTGGTGTGTCAGAATGTGAATCTGTGTAATCTGGTGGAGTGTTTTTTCTCTCTGGGTGTCAGAATGTGAATCTGTGTAATCTGGTGGAGTGTTTTTCTCTCTGGGTGTCAGAATGTGAATCTGTGTAATGCTGGTGGAGTGTTTTTCTCTCTGGGTGTGAAGAATGTGAATCTGTGTAATCTGTGGAGTGTTTTTCTCTCTGGGTGCAGAATGTGAATCTGTGTAATCTGGTGGAGTGTTTTTCTCTCTGGTGTCAGAATGTGAATCTGTGTAATCTGGTGAGTGTTTTTCTCTCTGGGTGTCAGAATGTGAATCTGTGTAAATCTGGTGGAGTGTTTTTCTCTCTGGGGTGTCAGAATGTGAATCTGTGAATCTGGTGGAGTGTTTTTTCTCTCTGGTGTCAGAATGTGAATCTGTGTAATCTGGTGGAGTGTTTTTTCTCTCGGTGTCAGAATGTAATCTGTGTAAGTTGGTGAGTGTTTTCTCTCTGGGTGTCAGAATGTGAATCTTGTGTATCTGGTCGGAGTGTTTTTTCACTAGCCTCAATGCTTCTACATCTGCATTGCTTGCTGTTTGGGGGTTTAGGCTGGTTTCTGTGACAGCACTTGAGATTATCAGCTGATGTAAGAAGGGCTTTATGAATAAATTAGATTGTTGTTTTAGTGAGGATGCTCTGACGATCGGCTATGAAAAGCCAACTGACAATTTACTCCTGAGGTGCTGACTTGTTGACCCTCGACAACCACTGTGATTATTATTATTTGACCGGCTGGTCACTATGAACATTTGAACATCTTGGCCATGTTCTGTTATAATCTCCACCCGGCACAGCCGAAGAGAGGACCGCCACCCATCATAGCCTGGTTCCTCTCTAGGTTTCTCTCTAGGTCCTGGCCTTTCAGGGAGTTTTTCCTAGCCACGTGCTTCTACCTACATCTGCACATTTGCTTGCTGTTTGGGGTTTTAGGCTGGGTTTCTGTACAGCATTTTGTGATATCGGCTGAGGTAAGAAGGGATTTATGAATAACATTCGGTTGATTGAATTGACTGCAGACTGTTTAAATGTGTGGGAGATCTGAGTGGTGTTGTGCGTACCTGCGTGTGTGGTGTGTGTGTGTGGGTGTGTGTGTGTGTGTGTGTGTGTGTGTGTGTGTGTGTGTTTGTGGCTGAGTCAATCCCCCTGAGATGTTTTCTGACTTAATTAGCTGGACACACAACACACACACACACACACACACACACACAACACACACACAACACACACACACACACACACACACACACACACACACACACACACCAACACACACACGACAACACACACACGTTTACCACTTAGAGAGAAAACCACTTACAGATTCACACAACTTTGCAGAAAGCAGAAGGCAGAAAGCAGAAGGCGGACGGCGGAGGCGGAGAGCGGAAGGCAGAAAGCGTCTAGCAGCTCAGTTCTGAGCTCATCAGAAGTAGAGTTATATTCCCTGGAGTGAAGAGCTGCTTCAGTTGAAACCCACAGCACCAAACATCTCTAAAACAAACCACAGGCTTTACTTTGCTTTCTGTTTAACCACTACAGTACTGAACAGTGAGGACCGTGAATGAGGAGGACATGTGAAGAGAACAACTCAGAGACAAGAGACAGACAGACCGACCACATTAGATGACATAACCTTGTCAAGTGAAAAGCACAACTCATCCTCAGAGACATACCCCCTGGACACACAACTATACAACAACAAAAAAACTCAGATATTTTTTCATATTCTCATATGTTTGTTAGTTTTAGACCCTATTTGCCATCATCTGAACTTTTTGTAATGTGTCACGACATCGGATTGAGACACAAAATCCTCTTGAATACAGGGCGGGTGCATGTTCAATACAGGCGGGTGTCATTTCAAATTACAGGGCGGGTCTTTCAATACAGGGTGGGGTCTCATTTCAATACAGGGTGGTCTCCATGTTCAATACAGGAGTGGTGTATTTCAATCAGGGGCGTGTCAGTTTCATACAGGGTGGGTGGTCATTTCAAAACAGGGCGGGTGTCCATTTCAATACGGGGCGGGTGTCATTTCACTACAGGGCGGGTGTCATTTCAATACCAGGGTGGGTGTCATTTCACTACAGGGCGGTGTCATTTCAACTACAGGGCGGGTGTCATTTCAATACAGGGTGGGGGTCATTTCAATACAGGCGGTGTCATTCAATACGGGGCGGGTGTCATTTCAACTAGCAGGTCGGATGTGTCATTTCAATCATGGTGGGTTTCATTCACTACAGGCGCGGTGTCATTTCAATACAGAGGCGGGTGTCATTTCAATACGGGCGGGTGTCATTCACTACAGGGGGTGTCATTTCAATACAGGGTGGGTTTCATGCACTACAGGCGGGTGTCATTTCAAATACAGGGTGGGTGTCTTTCAATACAGGCGGGTGTCATTTCAATACGGGGCGGGTGTCATTTCACTACAGGGCGGGTGTCATTTCAATACAGGTGGGTGTCATTTCAATAAGGGGGTGTCATTTCAATATCCGGGTGGGTGTCATTTCAACACAGGCGCGGGTGTCATTTCAAGTACCTCCACCTTCCTTCTCTCCCACTCCTCTTTTACCTTCTCCTCCTCCACCCTCCACTTCCACCACTGGCAGGAAATAGTTCTCACCCCCTTTTCATAGTAATTATGACAACTTCCGTACTGAAAGCATAAGCTAACAGCTAGCTAGCACTGCGTGGTATAAAATGTGGTGAGTAGATGACTCAAGGAGAGAGAGAAGACAACAGTTTACAGTTTTGAACAAAAA
>NW_019943459.1:131560-204726 GCF_002910315.2 Salvelinus sp. IW2-2015 | reverse complement strand
CTCCCTTCCTAGCCGCTAACTCTCTCTCTCTCTCCCTTCCTAGCCCTACCTCTCTCTCTCTCTCCTTCCTAGCCCTACCTCTCTCTCTCTCTCCTTCCTAGCCCTACCTCTCTCTCTCTCTTCTAGCCCTACCTCTCTCTCCCTTCCCTAGCCCTACCTGCTCTCTCTTCCTAGCCCTACCCCCCCCTCCTCTCCTCTCTCTCTCTCCTTCCTAGCCTACCTCTCTCTCCCTACCTCTCTCTCTCTCTCTCCCTTCCTAGCTACCTTCTCTCTCTCTCTTCCTAGCCCTCTCTCTCTCTCTTCCTAGCCCTCTCTCTCTCTCTTCCTAGCCCTCTCTCTCTCTCTTCCTAGCCCTCTCTCTCTTCCTAGCCCTACCTACCTATGATTCTAACAAATCACAAAAAAACTGCCACTGTTTCTTATGCCGGGCATCATTCACAAGTTATAATATATAGCCGGAAAAACCTGTCATCTATGCACTTAAATAGTGAATGAAGGACGCTTTTCCCCGTGGTTTATTTTCATGCCAGCCAGGTAGGATATACTCCTGTTATAAATATTAGCAATGTGCTTAATATTAAGAAAGTTGAGAACTAAATATAGTAGGCCTAGCTGATAGAAAGCTGATGGAATCCTCCTCTTCTTTTAGAGGCCATCACTCTTTTTTTCGCCGCAATTACATAGCCTATAGAAATGTTGTGCAACATAAGCTCATGGGCTCTCATGAAGTGTTTGAATAGATTTTCAAATCCATTTGCATTGATGTGAAAGTGATTAGAGGGACAATAGAGTACCAGGCAGTTAGCAAGTTTGGTAGGCTACTAATGACCATCAGCAGCATCATAGCTACCATGACTAAACGGTCTTGTGGAATTTGACTGCCTTCATGACTCGTGACTGCCGGTATGGTCTAGCTGTTACACACTGGGATATGTCAATCTGATTGGCTTACCCAATAGCAGTTGGAAGAGCTGCTGCTAAGCTGCATTTATAGGTCATTCACCCTGCACATGAAGCCATGTTGGGAGGGGAGCCGGTACTTCAGATAAATTACTACACGACCCCACTCTATAACAAAGTGTCAATATCAGTGTTTGGAAACAAAGGTACGCGGTGACACAGTTCACTGAGATTGTGGTGGTGGATCGGAGCCTACCCTGACCTGACTCCCATGGGTAATCCTCGTTGGTCCTGGTAGCATGGCGAGGCCACAGTCTGCAGGCTAACACACACTGGGAATTTAGGCATTATCATGCACCAGAGGTTAACTAGCTATTACATACGCCAGGCTATGCCATTATCCTCCCCCACACTACACCCCCACTGTCTGAGAGGAGAGGAGAGGTCGCGTCCACAGCTGCTCAAGGCCAAGCCACAGTGCAGTCGTGGTGATTCAACAGACACGTAGGCAGCCTAGCTAGAGAACCAGTATGGTTTGGAATCAGGGAAATGGTTATTATTGAGAGCAATATGTTGCACGATTATACTGTTTTGTTTTAATGTACAGTGTCTTCAAAGGCTGTTTAGACATAGAACATTTTTTTGGGGGGGTGGGTCGGCTTTGAAATTAGCAGATAGAAATTGAACTCTATCAAATAACATTACTTGCATAATTTCTAATCCCCTTTTTTAAATATTTGTATTTATTTTTTATTATCACCCACAATCACCTGACCTCATCCCAATTGAGATGGTTTGGGAGGAGTTGGAAAACAGAGTGAAGGAAAAGCATTCAAGAAGTGCCCAGCATATGTGGGAACTCCTTCAAGACTGTTGGAAAAGCATTCCTCATGAAGCTGGTTAAGAAAATGCCAAGAGTGTGCAAAGCTGTCATCAAGGCAAAGGGTGGCTACTTTGAATGATCTAAAATGTAAAATATATTTTGATTTGTTTAACACTTTTTTGGTGCATGATGCAACATGATTCCATATGTGTTATTTCATAGTTTTGATGTCTTCACTATTATTCTACAATGTAGAAAATAAAGAAAAAAGCTGGGGTGAGTAGGTGTGTCAACTTTTGACTTGTACTGTGCAGTATATACAGTGCCTTTTTCCACATTTTCTTACGTTACAGCCTTATTTTAAAATTGATGTTTTTTCACCCTCAAACTACACACAATGCCCCATAATTACAATGCAAAAACGGAAATATCACATTTACATAAGTATTCAGATCCTTTACTCGGTACTTTGTTGAAGCACCTTTGGCAGCGATTACAGCCTCAAGTCTTCTTGGGTATGACTACAAGCGTAGCACACCTGTATTTAGGGAGTTTCTCTCATTCTTCTCTGCAGATCCTCTCAAGCTCTGTGAGGTTGGATGGGGAGCGTCGCTGCACAGCTATTTTCAGGTCCCTCCAGAGATGTTCGATCAGGTTCAAGTCTGGGCTCTGGCCACTCAAGGACATTCTGAGACTTGTCCAGAAGCACCTCCAGCGTTGTCTTGGCTGTGTGCTTAGGGTCTTTGACATGTTGGAAGCTGTACCTTTGCCCCAGTCTGAGGTCGTTTGTTAATCGCTTGTGTGACATACACTAACTACATGACCAAAAGTCAAACATCTCATTGCAAAATCATGGGCATTAATATGGAGTTGGTCTCCCCTTTTCTGCTACAACAGCCTCCACTCTTCTGGGAACGCATTCCACTATATGTTGGAACATTGCTGCAGGGACTTGCTTCCTTTCAGCCACAAGCATTTGTGAGATCGGGCACTGATGTTGGACGATTAGGTCTGGCTCGCAGTCTGTGTTCCAATTCATCCTAAAGGTGTTCAATGGAGTTGGGGTCAGGGGTCTGTGTAGACCAGTCAAGTTCTTCCACACCGATCTCGAAAACCCATTGTTGTATGGACCTTGCTTTGTGCACGGGGGCGTTGTCATGCTGAAACAGGAAAGGGCCTTCCCCAAACTGTTGCCACAAAGTTGGAAGCACAGAATCGTCTACAATGTTATTGTATGCTGTAGTTTTAAGATTTCCCCTCACTAAACTAAGGGGCCTAGCCCGAACCAGACCATTATTCCTCATACACCAAACTTCACAGTTGGCACTATGCATTGGGGCAGGTAGCGTTCTCCTGGCATCTACCAAACCCAGATTCGTCCGTCGGACTGCCAGATGGTGAAGTGTGATTCATCACTCCAGAGAACGCATTTCCACTGTTCCAGAGTCCAGTTGCAGCTAGCTTTACACCACTCCAGCCGACGCTTGGCATTGCACATGGTGATCTTGCCATGGAAACCCATTTCATGAAGCTCCCGATGAACAGTTCTTGTGCTGACGTTGCTTCCAGAGGCAGTTTGGAACTCGGTGGTGAGTGTTGCAACCGAAGACAGACAGGTTTTACACGTTTCAGCACTTGGCGGTCCTGTTATGTGAGCTTGTGTGGCCTACCACTTCGCGGCTGAGCCGTTGATGCTCCTAGACGTTTCCACTTCACAATAACAGCACTTAGTGTTCACCAAGGCAGCTATAGCAGAGGAAAATAATTGATGAACTGACTTGTTGGAAAGGTGGCATCCTATGACTGTGCCATATTGAGAGTCACTGAGCTCTTCAGTAAGGCCATTCTACTGCCATTGTTGGGTCTATGGAGATTGCGTGGTTGTGTGCTCAACTGTCAACAACGGGTGTGGCTGACATAGCCGAATCCACTAAATTGAATGTGTCCACATACTTTTGTATACATATTGTAATTTGACTTTATTTGCATTTTACCTTCCTTATACATTTCTTCCAAGAAAATTGGTCTTTGCTCTATCAGTACATTGGAGTTTAGCCATATTATTTTCTGTACTATTTATTCTGCCTCTTCTGGAGGGTGAAATTGTAACCAACTCTTTTAAAAAGGAGTATACTTTAAACAGGGATCCATTGTCAATCCACTGGAAGTGGATGGTTTAATCTGTATAAATGTCTGTTTGCTTTCAAAGTCTCTGCGACATCAAAGCTAAAGCAGATGTACTCTACTCAGCTTAGAGTAGATACTGTATGTATATTTTGTGTCAGTTATAAATCATAACCCAGGAAGTAATGCATATTACAAATAATCCCTTAAAACTGTAGACTTGGATTGTAAATCCCCAGATTCTTCTCTACAATGCTTCTGCATGTTCAACAAACTGTTTTTAAACCTACAACAACCATGTTTCTTTTTTATTGAGCAACCGGTACACATTGTGTAATATCCTCCCTCTAGAAACCCTCCACAAATGACCAACTATCTTCATCTTCAGCTGTCCTCCCTGGCATGCAGTTTACCCTAGCAGACACTACCTTGTTGCAGCAAATTAGCGTTAAGTGGAAGGAGGAGGCCACTCATACAGACTGACTTGGCTTTGGCAGCTCCAAGCAGGAACTAAACTGAGACTGAGGGGATATCCATTCCACAGGCAAAGAGGAGAAACGGGCTCTCACTTTCTCAAATAATTCAAACTTGCTACATCTGAAGGTGAACATGTATTTTATACTCACTCGACAGGGACTCTCCCCAATATGGGTTTACATAGCTCTCTACTTTGCATGGCTTGAACTACCTCCTAACCGTTGCCATTTGTTGATGTGTCACTAGCTCTAACTACATGCAGTATAACTAATATTGTTTTCCTTTTCATATGTCATGTGCAAAGGCAGTATTCTAACTGCATTTTATCTCCACCTCTTTTAAGGGTCTGTTTTATCCTCTGGATGTTGTTCTTTCCACAGGCATATGTCAAATATTATTATATTGCTTCAATGTGTGAAAGTCTTTTTTTTATTGCATACGTTTATCTTTTAAATCAAAATATTTAATCCAGGGAAAAAGTAGTAGAGTATTTCTGAAGGCTAGTATTGTCTCATGTAAGGGGCGTTCCCTGAAGCACGAGATAACCTCGAGTGCAGCTGATCTCATCACACAGTTTGCCCCATCACAACAGGATATTACACAGAACAGACCGGGCGGGAATGTGTGCAATACCTCGGTTGTATCACGTAAAGAAATTGTGCACCAATATTGAAATCTAAAAGCCTGTTTGGCTAACTGAAGTGCCCTTAAATATAGACCTGGAGAATTCTATAAATCAGATTTTTTTTACATGATTAAAGACTTGCTAAAGTGTGAAAATTCAGCATTCTGACATGTCCCTCCGTGCACCCTCTATGACTTCAAAACACAGTATCATACGGTGATGATTTTTATATTTTGAAAGTTATAGATCTTTAAAACTTGATTGGTGACAAGCAAAACATTTTGAGACCATGTCAGCAATGGACTAATGAAACAAATACCAAAAATATAGTTTTTATATTCTAAAGCACTAGTTATTTTGTTGCTTTGACAGCCATTTCTGAATATTATTATTTATTTTGTGTTATTTAGTGATTCATTTACAACTGTCCCTCATTTTAAGGTCAACCCTTTTATGTGAACTGAACTCTTGTTTTAATATGGTGAAACTATTCCTTTTAAAATATTGTTTTAATTGAACATCTAATAGTCAATCATATTGTAAAAGCAGGTGAACTAGTTCTATTGTTGTTATACTTGTTTTGAGTATAACACGTCTGTTATCTAGCCTGTTATCCAGGCTAGAAATGTTTCAATAATACATTTTATGGGGTGAAGCTTGCGTTCCATTACCACTCCTTGTTACACACAACAAGCTTCCATTCCCCCTGTTCCAAGGAGATGTATTACTGATTCCCCCTGTAACTTTATTTGACACTTACTACAGTATTTTCTTTATGTAACCTCTTGAGATGGGAAAATGTGTTTCTTTATGAAGTTGAAAATACATGTGCTCTTTATGAATGTTAAAATTGGATGAAATATTAAAAAAAATATTCTCCAAGTTACACTTCTCAAAAGGCACCGAATTGGTGGAACAACCCACCTCATAAAGTTTAAACGGTCATGCAAGTATATCTGGTTGTTGGCTTTTACACTCGCCAGTCTGACAGTTTTTACTTCAGCCACTGAGCTCTTGGAAGAATGTATTTTAGGTAAGACCATGGAATTGAATAAAGTTTATACTATTTGCATCTGCAGTTACAGATCCATGAGTCTGATATACACTGAACCCAAATGAGTGCTTAGTTCTTGCTGTTCACCTCCACTCCTATAAAATGCATTAGGAGAGTGAACAAGGTGTCAGGTCCACTAACTCTTCTGTAGTGTAGGAGTGGACTCCCTGTTGGGGGGGTTGGGGGATTGGTTATCTTATTATGCTTCAGTAAATCCAGACAAGTACATCCAGATCATCAACTGGGCGCGCTCAATCTGACACTCTTCAACTACAGATGGGGGTGTCAGAGGCTGCGTTTACACAGGCAGCCCAATTCTGATATTTTTTCTACGAATTGCTATTTTGACCAATTACATCAAGGCCTTTTCACATCAGATCTTTTTCAGAGCTGGTCTGATTGATCAAAATTAGTGTAATTTTTTTAATCAGAATTGGGCTGCCTGTGTAAACGCAGCTAGAGAGTTTATATCCTCCGATTGAATCACCATAAATAGCACACTACACTGGGTATCTGATCTGATGGCTGGGAGGCAATGCTGACCATGGAGTCATAATCTTTGGATGATTTACCTCCATTGATATTTGTATGGGTGATGTACAGTACCAGTCAAAAGTTTGGACACACCTACTCATTCATGGGTTTTTCTTTATTTTTACTATTACCTACATTGTAGAATAATACGGAAGACATCAAAATTATGAAATAACACATATGGAATCACAGTGTCACCAGCAAAGCACCGTCACACCTCCTCCTCCATGCTTCACGGTGGGAACCACACATGCAGAGCTCATCCGTTCACTTACTCTGCGTCCCACAAAGACACGGCGGTTGGAACCAAAAATCTCAAATTTGGACTCATCAGACCAAAGGACAGATTTCCTAATGTCCATTGCTCGTGTTTCTTGGCCCAAGCAAGTTTTTCCTTCTTATTGATGTCCTTTAGTAGTGGTTTCTTTTCAGCAATTCGACCATGAAGGCCTGATTCAAGCAGTCTCCTCTGAACAGTTGATGTTGAAATGTGTCTGTTACTCGAACTCTGTGAAGCATTTATTTGGGCTGCAATTTCTGAGGCTGGTAACTCTAATGAACATATCATTGCAGCAGAGGTAACTCTGGGTCTTCCTTTCCTGTGGCGGTCCTCATGAGTGCCAGTTTCATCATAGCGCTTGATGTTTTTTGCAACTGCACTTAAAGAAACTTTCAAAGTTTTTTACACTTTCAGAATTGACCTTTCCTTCATGTCTTAAAGTAATGATGGCCTGTCATTTCTCTTTGCTTATTTGAGCTGTTCTTGCCTTAATATGGACTTATGTATACCGCCCCTACCTTGTCACAACACAACTGATTGGCGCAAACGCATTAAGAATGAAATTCCACAAATGAACTTTTAACAAGGCACACCTGTTCATTGAAACGCATTCCAGGTGACTACCTCATGAAGCTGGTTGAGAGAATGCCAAGAGTAGGCAAAGCTGTCATCAAGAAAAATGGTGGCTACTTTGAAGAATCTCAAATATAAAATATATATTTAACACTCTTTTGGTTACTACATGATTCCATATGTGTTATTTCATAATTGAGATGTATTCACTATTATTATACAATGTAGAAAATAGTACAAATAAAGAAAAAACAAACTTTTGACTGGTACTGTATAGATGGTAGGATTTTGTGACTAATGATCTGAAGTAATATTAATCTGTTCTTATCACATGGGGAGGGGAAGAGCTGTGGCAGTATAAATACTACTGTTTATTATTTTTGATGAGAGATCAATACAATAGACAAAAGTTTGCCTAACAATGTCTTCTTTCTGTCAACTCAGCAAATTCTACCTTTGTGTGACACACATTGTCTATATTCATGATTGATTTGTTAAGTGACTGAAACATTTAAATACTTTTCCCCCTTCTCTCTTTCTCCCAGACTAGGATGGCCAATTGTGGGTCGTGTTTCTGGAGTATCGTGTGGCTGGTGATTTTGCTGATCATAGCCTGGCCAGTCAGTATTTTACTGGGGGGGCTCTACGGCCTCATCACCCCCCTCACCACCTGTGTGGGCCTGGACCGCCTGTCAGACCTGCTCCTGGAGGGGGCCAACCTGGGTCGGACCTGCGTCCAGAACATGAGACACAGCAAGGCAGTGTGTTGAAACCAGACTGAACCAGATGCTGGTCCTGGAAGTGACTGCTGGTTCTCATCCTGTCGCAGTGGAAAGGCCTAGACGTTTCCTGCACAGAGAAATAGTCAGTGTAACAGTTACTGTTCACGCCAAAGGCCATTGTGTTATTGTTTGTCTTTTCACGTTATTGAGGTGTTAATATCTCACACTCCAAAGTCAGCCAAACACTAGGAAAACTTGCACTTACCAAACTTTTAACAAAATATTTATGCTCACTCTATCAATGTGTCATTAACAGTAGATGTTATTTTTAGTTTGGGTTTGTCTACTCTACAACTTGAAATACAAATACTTTGTATTCATAACCTGTATTTGCTGTTTTTAATTCAGAATGACACCCTGCACAGGGCAGATAAGAATGTTCAACAGTTTAACTTTAACAATAGAGCAGTTATGACTTCATTTTTTATGATTTAAACTTAATGCAATTAAATTATTTTTGCACTTGCCTAACATATGTGTTCATTGATTGAATTGTCATGACGTGCTGACCAGACCACACAGGCACGTGCTGATTTTGTTCCCCCACACCAGACGCGATCAGGACACGCAGGTTGAAACATCAAACAAACTCTGAACCAATGATATTAATTTGGGGACAAGTCGAAAAGCATTAAACATTTATGGCAATTTAGCT
This sequence comes from Salvelinus sp. IW2-2015, assembly GCF_002910315.2. Taxonomy (NCBI): domain Eukaryota; kingdom Metazoa; phylum Chordata; class Actinopteri; order Salmoniformes; family Salmonidae; genus Salvelinus; species Salvelinus sp. IW2-2015. The sequence continues at coordinate 195,899 of NW_019943459.1, read as the reverse complement.
AGTTAGCTTGCTGTTGCTAGCTAATTTGTCCTGGGATATAAACATTGTGTTGTTATTTTACCTTAAATGCACAAGGTCCTCAACTCCGACAATAATCCACAGATAAAACGGTCAACCAAATCATTTCTAGTTATATCTCCATGCATTGTCAATCCTCAGAAAACTTTTGAATGAAGTGCAAGATTTAAGCGGCACTCTTGCAACTTTGCAAGCTTTCTATTTCTCCACAGAGAAAATAGATATATTGTGGAATACAGACTACCTGGCTGCTTCTCTAACCTTAGGGATACCTACCTCCAGTTTCACATATGTGTTTGACTATACAAGAGGAGACTGTAGAGATACCACATCCAGTAATTGGGAAATCATCAGCGTTTCCTTGCTTATAAGGAATGCTTTAGTGTGATTTTTTAAATTAAATTCTGATGAGAACAGGTGGAAATCTTGAAGTCCTTAACACTTTTTGATGCACAGTGAATGTGAAATAGTCTTCTAAGCTCTCCCTCAAAGTGCTGAGATTTATGGCTTCATCAGCAATCATAAAAGTAAAACTTTGACTCTTGTCAAATTGAGAATGACAAGGTAATGTGAATTTCAGGTACAGTACTCTGAGGATCAGATGTAAGAATGAGCATAACCCACTCAAAAATATGACAGGTTGCCGCTATCACTTTTTAGGGAAGACCCAGATGCAGACAGTGTCAAAGTATCAAAAGTGTATTACTAGAACAGGGGGCAGTCAAAACAACAGGTCAAGGGCAGGCAGAGGTCGGTAATCCTGATCAGAGTCCAAAAGGTACAGAATGGCAGGCAGTGTCAGGGTCAGGCAGAATAGTCAAAACTAGAAAACAGGAACTAGAAACAAACAGGAGCAAGGGGAAAAACACTGGTAGGCTTGATGAACAAAACAAACTGGCAACAGAGAACACTGATATAAATACGCTGGGGATAATAGGGAAGATGGGTGACACCGGGAGTGGGTGGAGACAAGCACAAAGACAGGTGAAACAATTCAGGGTGTGACAGCCACTTCCAATTGAATATGGGCAGTTCCAAATTACCTTGTCACCTTTCAATAATCATTCTTCTTTCTCAAACTATGTGATATGTAACTTTCCTTGTGGCACAGAACAGTGGTTGAGACATGGAAGAGGTGAAACTTGAAATATAATTCCAGTTCAAAGGAAAACACAATGTCAGAGGGAATAGATAGTGGAATATTCCAACTTCCCAAGCATATCTAGCAGAAAGTTAAGTTGTGGGGAGACTTGAGTTATGTTCAAACCATTCATCATGGAAATGTTCCCCTTTGAGAATAATAGTAAGTGTAAATGCGCACTGAAGGAAGAAGAATTCAAATGTATTGCAGTGCTGTAAAAGTCCAATTGAAACAGAGTGGGCTATGCAGGCATGAGTACTACAAATGCTTGGTACATTCCTTAAGTTCCTCTGTTGTGCTAGATGAGGTGCTTGCATACTTTGTCTCCTAAAAATAATTTCCTGTCTTGTTTTGATTGACACAATGCCTTGTCAACAACATCAAAATATAGCCCAGGTTTCAATAGTTTAAAATCCCTATTAAGATGTATCCAAAATACTGCTGAGTGTAGCCTATGCCATTACCAAATTCAGGGGAGCTATGCATTTGAAGATTAAACAATTCAAATTTGATTCATGAATATTTCATATTCATTCCAAAGCGCTATTTAACCTCATTTTTCTAGTTCTCACTATTTACTGATACACAATGTGAAAATAATTCTCTCATGCTTTTTAAATGTAAATAGTTTTTAAAGATTTTTGAGAAAAGATGAATGCATCCCAAAATCTTAGTGAGTGCCATATAAGACCTAGTTAGGTAGCTTTTTTGGCTCTCCAACTCTGCTCCCGGGGCAGAAAACATCTCTGCCAAAAATCGCCTGATTTAAATTTCACATTTGTTGGTTGGCTGGAGCAGCCCAGGCATGGAAGCCAACATCTGAGAGACTGCAAGTGAGAGAGATGGTGAAAGAAAGGAAGATAAATAGGGTAGAGGGAAGGAGAGGGAGTTGAGTGCAAGGGAGAAAGAGAGATATAGGAAAGTGGAAGTGGGAAAGAGAGGGAGTGAGAGGAGAGAGGGTGAGAGAAGGGAAAGCAAGAGAGAGGGAAGAGATTCGGCAGGGCTGGAGAGTATTTTATTTGGGTGTGAGATTGGGGATGGAAAAAGGCAGACGTGCCTCACCCTGGGTGGCTCAGAGAAAAGATATGTGGGGCTCAACATCTAATTAACCCCATACTGCTTTGTAATTTCACCCTCACACACACACAGTACACACACACCGTACACACACACACATATGGTGAGGAGGATACTACTGTACTGCTAAATCAGGGAATGTTAAAGTTTGCCACCTTTCAAAGGGAGAGGAGAGTGGGTGGTATGGTATGGTAACCTGTGTCTGTCTTTCAAAGGGAGAGGAGAATGGTTGGTATGGTAACCTGTGTCTGTGTCTTTCAATGGGAGAGGAGAGTGGTTGGTATGGTTGTCTGTGTCTTTCAAAGGGAGAGGAGAGTGGGTGGTATGGTATGGTAACCTGTGTCTGTGTCTTTCAAAGGGAGAGAGTGGTTAGTATGGTAACCTGTGTCTGTGTCTTTCAAAGGGAGAGGAGAGTGGGTGGTATGGTAACCTGTGTCTGTGCATTAAACCAACAAGATCATACAAACACAGTGCACCAAAAAGTATGTATGGGGTTTGCTTGTGCTGATGGCTGTCTTTATACTTTAATTATGTGTGTTGGGAACCTGTGTTGTATTGTGTACAGAATGTTTGTTTGAGGATTTGTGTTGGTGTCTGTGTGAAGACAGAGTGGGTGGCTGTGGGTCACAGGAGGTTGGTGGCACCTTAATTGAGGAGGATGGAATCGTGGTAATGGCTGGAGAGGAATTAGTGGAATGGTATCAAATACATCAAACACATGTTTCCCATGTGTTTGATGCAATTCCATTTGCTCCGTTGCAGCCATTATTGTGAGCCGCCCTCCCCTCAGCAGCCTCCACTGGTGTGTGTGTGTGTGTGTTTCCAACCCAAAGGGTGTTTTGCTTGGCATTAATACAGTTCTTCCCAGGCAGGATGATTTTTTTCCTTTCTTTCCCTTCCTATGTGTGTTGTCCCATATCTTGCCATTCTGTCAGTCTCTTTAACCAAAGGGCTAAATCTGCCTCTGACTTCTGCTGAAGCTTTGGGCAACTGACTCACATGTCACTGTCCATTATAATACATGCAGAACTTTTTATAAACTATAGGTTTAATGACCGATGGTGCAGGTTTACAAAGTATGAATCACATCAAGCTGTGAGCATTAAACATGCTTTATGGAAATTATTGAAGAATTATACAATGCATTATTAGTATGATTTTATTTTCCTTGACAAACTTGACAACCTGCTTTTCTCTTACTTGATTAATATGGATGCTGTTGTAAGCATGTCAGTGCTTTCATAATGAATAAATAGTCCTTGTTTTGGTGGACTGCATTGGGATGAGGATCTAATAATAATTTGGTGGGAGCTTATATTTGTCCTATTTCACACGTGTATTAATATGCATGTGTGAATTGTTCAAGTGGATTTTGTATATCCCAAATCTCCTTAGACAACCTTGGAGAGTGGGGTCATGGCCAGGGTCTGCCATTATCACCCTGTAGAAATTAGGGTTAAGTGCCTTGCACATCCACAGATTTTTCACCTAGCGGCCTACAGGTTTCTGGCCCAATGCTCTAACTATTGGGCTACCGGCCCTGCTAATCTGGATATCCTTCTATCGATACGAGATCATAACATCATCAAAGCAACAACAACAAAAAACATGTATTTTCTTCGTTATATACAAATATGAACTTTGCAACAAAAGCTAATCAGTTACTAATTTTAGTCAGTGCTCTGCCTATGTATGCAAAGTCAGTGATTTAATTTCCACATAAACGTGTATTGAAATCATCCAGAGTTTGTTGTTCACTGAACTCCTAAGGCCATGGTGCACCCAATACCTTCTCCAAGTTAGAAGGCCTGAAGCAAAAACATGTTCAAGACAATACAGTTGTTTCTCAGTTAAGAGTTGATGTGCAAGCATTCAACAGAAATGTCACTGTGCAATGTGTTTAAATGCTTTTGACCCCTTTCTGATGTGAACTCAAAATGGCCCCTAACGTTCGCCACAGGGCATAGTGTGGGAAAGGACAAAATGCTTTAATATCATATGTATTGAACCAGTTTTGATTAAATGTTAAAGCACTGAAACACAGTGAGCTGCATCTTATGAAACCAGTCCTGCTCAATCTATTGAAAATGCACATGAAAAGCATTAAGTGAACGGTGTCCCTCAGGGGTGTGAATTGGGGCCTTTACATTTGTTTATAATTATTTCTAATTCCCAATGAAAATCAAATCAACTCACTTTTGCTCGACAACTTTGCCGCTGTGATTGTGGTTTCAGTCCTAAAATGTTTTATTGTTTCTTCTTTGGGGTGTGTGATTAAGGAGATGACGCAGGAAATATGAGTGTCATGTTTATTTAGCCTCAATGACTACTGCTAATGTGGAAATCTCAGTATGTGAATATTTGAGCTCCTTCCAAAGTGTCTCTTCCACTCACCCAGGCACCGCCATGAATCTTTCACACCCTTGGGTGCTCCGCTTGTACGGTCCTCCCGACATTTTGTGTGTTGTTATACCCTTCTCTGCTCAGAAAATATTTTAGAAGACAACAATGTTTGAAAATGGGGGCATAATGATGACGAAAGCAGGCCTAGGCTAGCAGTCATTACATAATGTAAAAACAAAGAGTCACAAGGATGCGGTTATGGCTTGGGGTCGGGTGACAGCAGCATATGATTCATGGCTCATTGTGCCCTTTTGTCTTTCTTGCTTGTGGTTGATCCGTCCAATGCTCTTAGCCTGTGTTATTTTAGACCAACTTGCTCTTTCTCTGTTTCAAGAGCACTGGTAGTATCATCTGTAATGTCTTGTCCTTTTATCATTGAAAAAAAAAAAATAACATATTTCAACACACAACACAGGAACTGGTAGTCATTCTTCTATTCTTCTATGTTTAATTCTAATTTGGAAATTCAAAGGCACCACAAACGTATTTGCTGCCAAGGTAACTGAATTATCAATACATCTCCCTCAAATATACATTGAAATTGCTGACTGAATAAGTACAACATAATGCAAATGTTATAGTCCATGTTGGCATATAGCCATTATATCATAGCTATCAATAATAATCCAAATGCCTATTTTAGAATTTTTTACTCAACAACAGTAAATAATGCATTACGGTTATGGCCATGGATATTGATTTATGCTAAATGAATCACCCGTATGTATGAGTTCCCTTGCCTTTTGGAGGCCCTAAGCGAGATTTGGTTGGGGGACCCTCCACCCCGCGGGAAAATATTTCAGTGGCCCCACTCGTGACGACAGAGAGAATTTATCAATTTCATAGAACATTTTACTTTTAAAGTTCATTTCCTGCAATTCTGCACATTTTGCCATGAGGAGTAGAGAAAATATTGCAGTTTTAAAGGCCCAGTGCAGTCAAAAACGTGATTTTATTCTGTTTTATATATATTTACACACTAAGAGGTTGGAATAATACTGTGAAATTGTAAACATGATGATAATGCCCTTTTAGTGTAAGAGCTGTTAAAAAGATGGGATAGTGGGATGGAGTTTTGGCCTTCCATGGTGACATCACCATGTGGATAATTAGTTGATAGACCAATAACAGCTATTTTTCAGTTTTCCCCTCCCGACTCAGACCACTCCCAGACAGTCCTAGCTAAATTCTATATTGAGTAATTGATCTTTGCTTATAAGCTTTTTGTGATTCTTGAAAACATTGAAAACAATCACAATAAGGGACTAAATAGTTACCAGAAATTATTTGATATTGAGATAAAAATGTCTGCATTGGACCGTTAAAGCTATTGTTTTGCAATTCTACACATACTGCAATTTTTTATCAAATTTGACACAATTCTACTAATTTTGCCATGGGGTAGAGAGATCTTTTTTTCTCCAGTTTTACAGCTAATTTCCTGCAATTCTACACATGTTGTAATAACTTATGCCATGTTAATATGATATCTGGGTGAGAATGACTATGCAAATCAATGGGGGACCCCTGGGGGTCAGGGCCCCTGAGTGCCCGGTCAGTATTTGGCCATGATTACTACAAGTTTAGATAGCTGGCTAGACTAACTACCAATCTAAAAATTGTTAGCTGACATGGCTAACTGAGTGACTGTCAGTGACTGACATAATAAGAGAAAAACAGCTGATATGCAACCAAATTTCGAAATTGCAGCTGGTGTATTCTACTATTCTTGCTCTCAATAGTAAGTCGAGACTGACTGAGATTGACTGAGTTCCTAAAAAAATTATATACAGTACCAGTCAAAAGTTTGGAGACACCTACTCATTCAAGGGTTTTTCTTTATTTTTACTATTTTCTACATTGTAGAATAATAGTGAGGACATCAAAACTATGAAATAACACACATGGAATAATGTAGTAACCAAAACAAAGTGTTAAATAAATCAAAATTGATTTTATATTTCAGATTCTTCAAAGTAACCACCTTTTGCCTTGATGACTGTTTTGCACACTCTTGGCATTCTCTCAACCAGCTTCATGAGATAGTCACCTGGAATGCATTTCAATTAACAGGTGTGATTTGTTAAGTTAATTTGTGAAATTTCTTTCCTTCTTAATGCGTTTGAGCGAATCAGTTGTGTTGTGACAAGATAAGGGTGGTATACAGAAGATAGCTCTATTTGATAAAAGACCAAGTCCGTATTATAGCAAGAACAGCTCAAATAATCAAAGAGAAACGACAGTCCATCATTACTTTAAGACATGAATGTCAGTCAATCCGGAAAACTTTCGCAAAAACCATCAACCGCTATGATGAAACTGGCTCTAATGAGGACCACCACAGGAAAGGAAGACCCAGAGTTATCTCTGCTGCAGAGGATAAGTTCATTAGAGTTACCAGCCTCAGAAATTGCAGCCCAAATAACAGACACATCTCAACATCAACTGTTCAGAGGAGACTGCGTGAATCAGGCCTTCATGGTTGAATTGCTGCAAAGGAACCATTACTAAAGAACACCAATAAGAAGAAGAGACTTACTTGGGCCAAGAAACACGAGCAATGGACGTTAGACCGGTGGAAATCCTTTGGTCTGATGAGTCCAAATTTGAGATTTTTGGTTCCAATCGCTGTGTCTTTGTGAGATGCAGAGTAGGTGAATGGATGATCTCCGCATGTGTGGTTCCCACCATGAAGCATGGAGGAGGAGGTGCTATGGTGTGGGGGTGCTTTGCTGGTGACACTGCCTGTGATTTATTTAGAATTCAAGGCACACTTAAATAGCGTAGCCACCACAGCATTCTGCAGTGATACGCCATCCCATGTTGTTTGCGCTTAGTGGGACTATCATTTGTTTTTCAACAGGACAATTACCCAACACACCTTCAGGCTGTGTAAGGGCTATTTGACCAAGAAGGAGAGGGCTGCATCAGATGACCTGGCCTCCACAATCACCTGACGTCAACCCAAATGAGAAGGTTTGGCATGAGTTGGACCGCAAAGTGAAGGAAAAGAAGCCAACAAGTTTTCAGCATATGTTGAAACTCCTTCAAGACTGTTGGAAAAATCCTTCCAGGTGAAGCTGGTTGAGAGAATGCCAAGAGTGTGCAAAGCTATCAAGGCAAAGGGTGGCTACATGGAAGAATCTTAAATATAAAATATATTTTGATTTGTTCAACACTTTTTTGGTTATTGCATTATTCCATATCTGTTATTTCATAGTTTTGGTGACTTCACTATTATTCTACAATGTAGAAAATAGTAAAAATAAAGAAAAACTCTGGAATGAGTAGGTGTGTCCAAACTTTTGACTGGTACTGTATATATAATTTGTATTTCATTTTTGGGGATTGGGGGCCCCCTAGTTGAAATACCTATTCTTTAGGCATGACAGTTAAAGTACTTGAATTTTATGAAATGATGTGAAAACTAAATGTATAATTTAGTTTGGAAACAGGCATAAACTACACAGGCTATGTAGGCCTATACAAAGAAAACAGATTCAACTGAATCATTCATTTCACAACAATTTCTTGCCGTTGCTTCAAAATGCCTCAATGACCTGACTCCTCTGTTTAAAGAGAATCCAGAATGGTCAGGTTTGGAATTTCCATTCCTAATTGTGACAAGCAGCTGCTATCGCCAGCTGTGTGGCTCAAGTTGTCTCCCCATTTGCTGCTCCACTGTTTCATCCCATCGCCGTCTGAATGGCTACCAATCGGCCATAAACTGGTTGAATCAACGTTGTTTTAAAGAAAACACATTGGATTTGAAGTCATCAACATAAACTGTTGTTTTGAGGGTAAAATTTCAACCACAGGATATGTCATCATGACAATTCTCCAGTAGGACTACTGGAGAATTTATCTTTCTACAGCTACCCTTTGGTCTCCCATCCAGGGTTTAATTTTTTTTGCTGTTATTGTTTAAAACAAGATAAGCTTTAAAAACATCTTTCTCCGTTTATTTTCTCTTTCATGAGATGCAAACAACTAAATGTATAATTTCTTGTTTTGTGACTTTTTTTGTAATTGTTTTAAATAATTAGGCTCTCATTTTTCATTTTTCATTTTAAAACTGGATTAATATCATACATTGTAAGTTACATCACATTTACATAATATATACTGTATCAATTATTAATTAGTATACAAACTGGAATTAAAGCCAGACTAGGTCAGTGGCACAGCTGGAACTATCCAAGCAGTAGTTTCATCTCCTTCATATGTTGATATTTGGTTGCACTGTTGACCAAACACAATTAAATATTACTTTTGAAATACAATAAATAGCCTAAAGTTAAGGCTATCTTACAAACTGCAAACTTAAAATGAGTAACACATCCATAGCCACATTTTGAAATTACTGTAATTATAAATGTATTCTTATGTAATCACAAAGACTGCATGTTCAGAATAGCATGCATAGGTTGTATCAGGGCTGTGGAGATGTTCACAATTGCTATAATTCTCTGTGCAAAATCTCGAACAGCATTTCTCATTTGCACCATGTACTTTTAATGTAATCTCAACTGCAATCCAGGTCATTTAGTTGCGCTATTAGATGAAGCATAGTGATGAAGCATAGTGAACACATTAATCTGTTGTATCACTGAAGCTGGAGACTTATATCTCCCTCACTAACTTTAAGCATCAGCTGTCAGAGCAGCTTACCGATCACTGCACCTGTACACAGCCCATCTGTAGATAGCCCACCCAACTATGTCATCCCCGTATTGTTATTTTTTCTTGCTCTTTTGCACCTCATTATCTCTACTTGCACATCATCATCTGCACATCTTTCACTCGTGTTAATGCTAAATTGAAATTATTTCACCACTATGGCCTATTTATTGCCTTACCTCCCTAATCTTACTACATTTGCTCACACTGTATATAGATGTTTTCTATTGTGTTATTGACAGTATGCTTGTTTATCCCATGTGTAACTCTGTGTTGTTGTTTTTGTTGCACTGCTTTGCTTTATCTTGACCAGGTCGCAGTTGTAAATGAGGACTTGTTCTCAACTGGCCTTCCTGGTTAAATAAAGGTGAAACAACAAAAAAAATCATTGTATTCCCATTTGAACTGTACTGCTTTTAAATGGTTGAACACATAGTGATATTTGTGTGACAACTAAACCAAAAATCAGACATTGTTTTTCCATTTGAATTTGGTTGTGCTTTTAGATGGTTGAAAGCATAGTGATAACACATTGGAAATCCAGTTAACATTTTGCTGTCTTATTGAGTGGGTGAATATAGGTTGTCATTGATCAAAGTCTCAAACAAATATTACCCAATTATCCACGTTGAAATGAGATGGTGTGTCCAGCGGACATTGTCTGAGACTGTTACTACTATAACAAGCTTCTTGTCAAAACATGGACATGATCCTTTTGGTAGGCCTCTTTCTATAGGACTCTTTGTAAATCCCATGCACAATAGAAATTGTAGCATATCCATTAATTATCTGTAATTAAACGTTTCTCCATTCATATAATCAATTAACCAATCAATAAATCAATGCTATAATTTGCTACATTTTCCCCAGAATATTATCAATATAGCAGTGTTCGGGAAACATGCAGCATCAGGACATCAATTAAGATGTTCAACACATTTGAACAATAAGTAATCAAAGACTTTACTTCAATTGACAGGATTTGTGTCACGTTCTGACCTTAGTTCCTTTGTTTTGTCTTTTGTTTTAGTATGGTCAGGGTGTGAGTTGGGTGGGTGTCAGTTTTTGTTAGTTTTTCTATGTTAGTTTTTCTATGATTTTCTATTTCTGTGTTTGGCCTGATATGGTTCTCAATCAGAGGCAGCTGTCAATCATTGTCCCTGATTGGGAACCATATTTAGGTAGCCTGTTTTCTGTTGGGTTTTGTGGGTGGTTATTTTCAGTCTTTGTGTGTCTGCACCAGATAGAACTGTTTCAGTTGTTTCTTTTGTTGTTTTGTTATTCAGTGTTCAGTTTTTGATTATTATTAAATATCATGAACACTTACCACGCTGCACCTTGGTCCTCACCTTCTTCCACCGACGACAGCCGTTACAATTTGTTTTTTCAGTCATTGTCCTCCAAACTGGTATTTGACATCTGTTGGAAATGGAGGGGTGTGTATATTGTCAGGTTGACCCGCACTAGCTGACCTCAACTTCCTCCCTACGTGGGCACGGATACTAGGTGTGGGACTCCCATTAATGGGCTTGCGGTGTCAATGGCACTTCGCCGCCATCGTAGTGTCAAAGTATAATCTGGTGCGACATCTCTTCTCCTTACCCTTCACACTCAAGGTCCAGCGCACTGTGCAGATCTGGTGAGTAGCACTAGTTTGACATCAGTTCTTGATTCTCCTTGATTCAAGAGTGCGACTGACAAGATTCTCAATGGAATGCTCTCATCCGCAACTAACCAACTGTCATTCCTTAACTGGAACTGCGTCAAATATACAGATTCCCCCCCCAACAATTTAACATTTTTCGACTGCATACTTTGTAGTTTTTCAAGACCATTAGTTATTTTCTGGCGTTTCACATTTGGTTGTTGTATACATACCACAGATAATAGATGAGAACATTATGTGCCACGTAACAAATTATGAATTAGCTGCATTAATGTGATCCATGTGATGTAGGGTAGCTCTGTTACTAACAGAGCATATAAGCCTACCGGTATTTTCACTAAGCAGAATCAATTAATTATCCTGATATCCAGATAGGCGTAACTAAATCAATATTCAGCTTTAGCTTTCATTATGAATCAGAAAATGTTAGTCATATTCCTGTCTGTGTGTTTATCAAAGTTTGCTGGCTTAGCTGACTAACTTATTGATGCTGCTTTTGAAATATAACACCGGCATGTGAAGCACGAGCTGCAGATATACCTACCATAACATACCTACCATAACAAGAGTGTTCAGCTGCTGCAGAGGAGCTGTCCAATTCTGCACCTATTCGCAGCCAACGTTCTAGCAGCCAACTGCCCAAATATTTTCACAGTTGACTGTCATAAGAAGTGTGTTTTGCCTAAGTGGCTGGCTCAGATATCATTGTCCTTTGATGAACAGGTATGGAATCTGCCAGTGTTCACGAAACTACCTACAACAGCATCATGAAGTGTGACATTGACATAGGTAAGCACCTGTATGCCAACAACGTTCTGTCCGGTGGTACCACCATGTACCCTGGTATTGCTGACCATATGCAGAAGGAGATAACCACTTTGTGTCACACCCTGATCTGTTTCACCTGTCCTTGTGATTGTCTCCACCCCCTTCCCCATTATCCCCTGTGTATTCTTGTGTTCTTTGTTTGTCCTTTGCCATTTCGTCTTGTTTGTCAAGTTAACCAGCGTTTTTGTCCTCAGCTCCTGCTTTCCCCAGTCTCTCTTTTTCTGACCCTCCTGGTTTTGACCCTTGCCTGTTCTGACTCTGAGCCCGCCTGCCTGATCACTCTGCCTGCCCCTGACCCTGAACCTGGCTGCCAACCTGTACCATTGCCCCACCTCTGGATTGTTGACCTCTGCCTACCCTGAACCTGCTTGCCATCTGGTACCGTTGCCCCACCTCTGGTTTACTGACCCCTGCCTGCCTTGACCTGTCTATTGTTGGAATATTAAACCATTGTCAATTTGACGTGTCTGCATCCTTACCTTGTTTCCTGATAGTACAAACTGGCCATGACTAACCCAGCAGACCCGGGCCAGTTGCACAACGTTATCTCCACCCAGGGAGCCACCATCAGTAGGCACGAGGAATTGCTTCGTGGCCTGGTGGAGGGGGTCCAAACGTTGGCTGAACGCCATGACTGGGCGTTGGACAGTTTGCTGGAGCAATTCCATGGGTTGTCTGGGAGGCCGTGTACCATGGTGGTAACCCGACAGCTCCTCAGCGACTCAGCTACTAACAGCGCCGTCTCATCGGTCACTCCATCTTCTCGGGAGCCCCGCTTACCTCTTCCAGAATGCTTCAATGGAGTGTGCCCTCGTCTTCGAGCTTCAGCCCTCCTCCTTCCCCTCGGATCCCTCCAAAATAGCCTACCTCATCACGCTGACATCCGGGAGGGCTCTCACCTGGGCTCCTGCCATGTGAGAACAACAGCCGGCCATATGCGCTAGTCTGAAGGGGTTCATGGGAGAAGTGAGGAAGGTTTTTGATGCCCCGTTCTCCAGGCGAGAGGCCGCCCAGAAGCTAATCCAGCTTCAGCAGGACTCCCGCAGTGTAGCTGATTATGTGTTGGATTTCTGCACGTTGGCAGCGGAGAGTGCTTGGAATCAAGAGGCACTGTTCGGTATGTTCCTGCACGGCGTCTCAGAGGAGGTCAAGGACAAGCTTGCAGCCCGGGAGTTACCTACGGAGCTCGATTCCCTTATCGCTTTGACCATCCGTATCGATGGGCGATTACGGGAATGACGGAGGGAGAGTAAATTGGATTTCGCTCGCACGCCCAGGGTTCCCACCTTGCCTCCGAGTCATTCCGGAAGCTCACAATGGTCTCATTGCCGAGAGAACCCAAGGCTTTCCGACCTGCCCCGAGGGCTGCCGAAGACAGCCGAGTCACCTCTTCCTGAGCCTATGCCACTAGGCAGAGCTGGGCTGTCGCCAGCGGAACGGCAATACAGGATCGACAAGGAGAGTTGTCTACATTGCAGGACTCTTGGTCATTTCTTGTCCTTTTGTCCTTTAAAAAAAAAACAGGCTCACCGGTAGGAGCGAGTACTCTGGTGGGCCATATGGAGAACGTTCCTACTTCCCTTGCTCGCACCCTTTTTCATGCCATTCTGCTGTGGGAAGACCAGTCCAAATCTCTCCGGGTTCTCATTGACTCTGGGGCCGACAAGCTTTTTGGACGCTACCCTGGCATCCGTTCTGAACATCCCCACTCAGCCCCTCTCCATTGCTATGGACGTTAGAGCGCTGGAAGAGTGCTCTATAGGCCGAGTCACCCACAACACCACTCCCATCAACCTACATGTGTCAGTGAACCACAGCGAGGCTATCCAGTTCCTGTTCATCAAGTCCCCTCAGATTCCCGTGGTATTGGGATTCTCCTGGCTGCAGCTACACAATCAGCACAACCTGCCCCGGAACGTTTTCCTGGGGGCTCGGAAGGTGTCCCGGACCTCTCCGCCATTCCCACGGAGTACCAGGACCTCCAGGAGGTGTTCAGAAAGGCCCGGGCTACTTCGCTCCAACCGCACCGACCTTATGACTGCATGATTGACCTTCTCCCTAGCACGACTCCACCCAGGGGACAGATCCGTCCTTCTTCTCCCGCCGGCTCAGGGTTCTTTGTGGAGAAGAAGGACAAGATACTGCACCCGTGCATCGACTACCGGGGTCTTAACGACATAACGGTGAAGAACCACTACCCACTACCACTCATCTCCTTGGCTCCAGGGGGCCAACGTGTTTTCCAAGCTGGATCTATGGAACGCTTACCACCTGGTGCGGATATGAGAAAGGGACGAGTGGAAGACCGCCTTCAACGCGGCGAGCGGTCACTACGAGTATCTGGTCATGCTATTTGGCCTTACCAATGCCCCAGCTGTGTTCCAGGCTCTGGTCAATGATGTTCTCCATGACATGTTGAACTGGTTCATCTTTGTTGACCTAGATGACATCATCTTCTCCCGTTCCACCCAAGAACATGTGCTCCACGTCCGACAAGCTCTCAAACTCCTCCTGGAGAACCAGCTGTTTGTAAAAGCAGAGAAGTGCGAGTTCCATCGCTCCACCATCCCTTTTCTGGGTTTCATTATTGCCGCAGGGAGTGTGCAAATGGATCCTGGGAAGGTGAAAGCGGTGGTGGATTGGCCCCAGCTTACTTCCAGGGTGCAGCTACAACGCTTCCTGGGGTTCGCCAACTTCTATCGCCGCTTTTATCTGGGGTTACAGCACCCTGGCTTCCCCCCTGTCCGCACTTACCTCACCCAAGGTTCCGTTCACATGGTCACCAGCTGCTGACCAGGTTTCGGGACTTCAAACATAGCTTCACCACAGCTCCCATCTTGGTTCATCTGGACCCTTCCTGTCAGTTTGTGGTGAAGGCAGATGCTTCTGATATTGGAGTCGGGGCAGTCCTGTTCCATCGTTCTGCCCTGGACCTCAAGCTACATCCCTGCGCCTTCTTCTCCCACCGCCTCAATGCCACAGAAAATAACTATGATGTGGGGAATCGTGAGCTTCTCGCAATGAAGATGGCGTTGGAGGAATGGAGGCACTGGCTGGAGGGGGCGGAACCCCCATTCATCGTGTGGACCGATCACAAGAACCTGGAGTATCTCCGCACCACCAAGCGCCTCAACTCCAGGCAAGCAAGATGAGCCCTGCTGTTCACACGGTTCAACTTCTCCCTCGCGTACCGGTCGGGATCCAAGAATGTCAAGCTGGAATCACTGTCATGCCGCTATAGCCCCACGGGTACCACCCCGGAGCCCGAGACCATCCTTCCCACCTCGTGCCTGGTGACGGCACCCAACTGGGGTATAGGGAAACAAGATCCGAGAGGCGCAGCGGTCCCATCCGAACCCTGGGGGCTCCCTGATAATCGGATGTTTGTGCCTACGATGGTTCCGGATGTTGCCGCGTTTGTCTCCGCCTGCACAGTCTGTGCTCAGAATTAGACTCCTCGGCAAGCTCCGGCTGGTCTTCTGCAACCACTGCCTATCCCTCACCGTCCCTGGTCCCACATATCTCTGGATTTTGTCATGGGTCTCCCTCCATCTGAGGGCAACACTGCCATCCTGACTGTGGTCGACCGGTTTTTCGAAGGCCGCTCACTTCATTCCTCTCCCCAAACTACTCTTGGCCAAGGAGACAGCCCAGCTCATGGTGCAGCACATCTTTCGGATCTGCCCATGGACATGGTCTCCGACTGGGGGCCTCAGTTCTCGTCCCGGTTCTGGAAGGCTTTCTGCACCCTCATTGGGTCAAATGCCAGCCTGTTCTCTGGGATCCACCCCCAGTCCAATGGCCAGTCGGAGCAAGTCAACCAGAATCTTGAGACTACTCTGCACTGCCTGGTCTCCGCCAACCACACCTCCTGTAGCCAGCAGCTGGTGTGGGTCGAGTACGCCCGCAACACCCATCTCCATTTGAGTGTTCCCTGGGGTATTAGCCCCTGCTCTTCCCTGAGCAGGAGGAAGAGGTCAGCATACCTTCTGTTCAGATGTTTGTCCGCCGCTGTCGTCGTACCTGGAGGAGAGCATGGTCGGCCCTCTTCAAGACCACTTTCAGGTATCGACGACAAGCGGATCGCCATCGGACCCAGGATCCACCCGGGATCTGCCCCTCTGGGTGGAATCCCGCAAACTCTCCCTCCGGGTTTATCGGCCATTTCCCGTGTGCAAGATTATTAGCCTCTCTGCTGTTCGTCTTCTGTTGCCGCGTACCCTTCGTGTACATCCCACCTTTCATGTATCCAGAGTCAAACCTGTCTCACAGCCCTTTGTCTCCTGTTTGATCTGTTGCACCTGTCCTTGTGATTATCTACACCCCCCTCCAGATGTCACCCATCTTCCCCATTATCCCCTGTGTATTTATACCTGTGTGCTTTGTTTGTCCGTTGGAGAGAACAAACGAATAAGTTCCCAGGGGATAATGGGGAAGATGTGCGACACCTGGAGGGGGGTGGAGACAAGCACAAGGACAGGTGAAACAGACCAGGGCGTGACAGTACCCCCCACCAAAGTACGCCACCTGACGTCCTACCTGGGCGCATACCTGGTTGAGCGGGGTGCCGGCGTTGGAACTCAGGAATAAGGCCTGGGTCCAGGATGTCCCTAGTGGACACCCAGCACCTCTCCTCCGGGCCATAACCCTCCCAGTCAACCAGGTACTGGAATCCCCTGCCCAGAAGTCGGAACTTCAGGAGACGTCTCACTCTGTACACCAATTGGTCGTCGAAGAGATGGGGGAGAGGGGTGAGCCTGGAAACTTGAGACAAAGGGCTGTGAGACATGGGTTTATATCTAGGCACATGCAAATTAGGAAGTATACGGAGGGTACTGGGCAACACTCTTGGCAATCTCTCAACCAGCTTCACCTGGAATGCTTTTCTAACAGTCTTGAAGGAGTTCTCACATATGCTAAGCACTTGTTGGCAGCTTTTCCTTCACTTTCCAGTCCAACTCATCCCAAACCATTGCAATTGGGTTGAAGTTGGGGGATTGTGGAGGCCAGGTCATCTGATGCAGCACTCCAGCACTCTCCTTCTTGGTCAAATAGTTCCTTTCACAACCTGGAGGTGTGTTGGGTCACTGTCCAGTTGAAAAATAAATGATAGTCCCACTAAGCGCAAACCAGATGGGATGGCGTATCGCTGCAGAATGCTGTGGTGTCAGTGTCACCTGCAAAGCACCCCCAAACCATCACACCTCCTCCTCCATGCTTCACGGTGGGAACTACACATGCGGAGATCATCCATTCATCTACTCTGAGTCTCACAAATCCAAGAGGTTGGAACCAAAAATCTCAAATTTGGACTCACAATCAGACCAAAGGACAGATTTCTACCGATCTAATGTCCATTGCTCGTGTTTCTCTGCCCAATAAAGTTTTTTAGTACTATTTAATGAAGCTGCTAGTTGAGGACTTGTGAGGCGTCTGTTTCTCAATCTAGACACACAAATGTACTTGTCCTCTTGCTCAGTTGTGCACCGGGGCCTCCCACTCCTCTTTCTATTCTGGTTAGAGACAGTTTGCCATGTTCTGTGAAGGGAGTAGGACACAGCATTGTACGAGATCTCAGTTTCTTGGCAATTTCTCGCATGGAATAGCCTTCATTACTCAGAACAAGAATAGACTGACGAGTTTCAGAAGAAAGTACTTTGTTTCTAGCCATTTTGAGCCTGTAATCGAACCCACAAATGCTGATGCTCCAGATACCCAACTAGTCTAAAGAAGGCCAGTTTTATTGCTTCTTTAACCTTTCACGAGTATCAACCCCGGATCCGGGAGCACCCCCCACCCCCCACACACTGATTAGCATAGCTAGCATAGCTTCAGAAGTAGATAGTAGCATCTAAATATCATTAAATCACAAGTCCAAGACACCAGATGAAGAATAAGCACATCTTGTGAATAAAGCCACCATTTCAGATTTTTAAATGTTTTACAGGGAAGACAAAATATGTTAAATCTATTAGCTAAACACGTTAGCAAATACACCACTATTCTAACTCCATCAGTTTCTTACTCCTTCAGGTGCTATCACCAATTCGCTCAACTAAGATATTGATATCCACTAACCAAGAAAAAACCTCTTCAGATGACAGTCTGATAACATATTCATGGTATAGGATAGTTTTGTGTTAGAAAAAAGTGCATATTTCAGGTAGAAATCACAGTTTACAATTGCACCCACCATCACAAATCAGACTAGAATTACTAGATAGAGCAACGTGTATGACCAATTTATCCATCATAAAACATTTCATAAAAATAGACAAAGCATAGCAATGGAAAGACCCAGTTCTTGTGATTTCAGACCATATTTCAGATTTTCTAAGCGTTTTTCAGCGAAAACACAATAAATCGATAAGTTAGCATACCACATGAACAAACGTTACCAGAGCATCGATTCCAGCCAAAGAGCGCTATAACGTAATCACCGCCAAAATATATTAATTTTTCATAACCTTCTCAGAATTCTTCCGATGACACTCGTAACATATTTTACAATATACATATACAGTTTGTTCGAAAAGGTGCATATTTAGCCATACAAAACCGTGGTTACACAATAAAAATACTAGGAAATCAAGCCTCAATATTTCTGACGTCATCTATCAGAGTGATCTAGTTTAATTGAAAGCTAATCATATACTTGACTAAAAAATACAGGGTTGACAGCAATCGAAAGACAAATTAGTTCTTAATGCAACCGCGGATTTACATTTTTAAAATTATCCTTACTTTCAATACAGGGTTGGCCAAGTGAAGCTATACCAAAAAAATGGCGAATTATGCGTTTAAATATTTCGACAGAAACCGGTTTATTCATATTAAATATTGCTTACTTTGAGCTGTTCTTCCATCATATTCTTGGGCAATGTATCCTTTCTATGTTATAAAACGTCTTTTGGTCGATAGATGTCCTCTGTCCTTCGAATGTCCACCACCAACGACCGACTCCCTAAAACGTGTGTCCAAACTTTCAGAACGCACAACAAAGAATTTCCTCAAAATCGCACTAACGGATATAAAATTGATATAAAACGGCTCAAATTAACTACATTATGATGTTTTTAACAACTATAACGACTGAAAACATGACCGGAGAAATATTGCTGGTTAGAAAACGATTGGGAACGAGGCAGGTCCGATGGTCTTCACGCTTGAGGCGCACGTTGAGAAAGAGGGTCTCTGTACATTTTTGTCATTTATAATGGCTGTGAACGTCCCATCGACTTCATTGAAAACGTGATGACGTACAGACACCCAGAGGAAGACGTAGGCAGTGTCGGTTCCTTCATAGCATTCACTGTGGCCTTATAAACGACCCCAGATCAGAGGTAAAAATTTCTGAAATCCTGAACCTGTCATGAAAAGTGCTGTAGAAATTGTTCTGTACACTCAGAGACAAAATTCCAAATCTTCTTAAGAAAACTAGAAGGTGTTTTCTATCCAATAATAACAATAATATGCATATTGTACGATCAAGAATTTAGCACGAGGCAGTTTAATTTGGAGACACAAATATGCTAATGCGGAACAGCACCCCCTATAGTTGCAAGAAGTTAATCAGCACTACAGTTTTCAGCTGTGCTAACATAATTGCAAAAGGTTTTTTTAATGATCAATTAGCTTTTCAAAATGACAAACTTGGATTAGCTAACAAAACGTGCCATTGGAACACAGGAGTGATGGTTGCTGATAATGGGCCTCGGTACGCCTGTGTAGATATTCAATAAAAAATCTGCCGTTTCCAGCTACAATAGTCATTGACAACATTAACAATGTCTACACTGTATTTCAGATCAATTGTATGTTATTTTAATGGACAAATGTGCTTTTCTTTCAAAACAAGGACATTTTGAAGTGACTCCAAACCTTTGAACGGTAGTGTATATATATTATTTATAAGTCCAAAAATGGATGTAGCAACTACAGATTTCCCCTTTAAGTCTATCAAACATGTGCAAGTTTGAGCATGTGTCCATTAGGTCTATACATTCATTCATCAGCATGAATTACATTGAGCAATAAAAGCCTCACTTTTATTCCATAGGCTGGGATCCTCACTGTTAAATGCCTAATTAAAGGTTAAATAAAAAATATAAAAAATAATGCAGCTGTTACAAGAGTGCATATTTCACTGGCTGTCCACTGGTTTCAAAAACAATGATTAATAGGCAGCTTAAACTTCTTGAATTCAACCACTATTGGGTTCAAATACACATTTAGATGTGTGAACAGCCATCCACAAAACCCACATTCTTTAAGGTGAAAATATCTCAAGGAGACAGCAGCAGTGCGCAATGTAGATATCAATAATACGTGATATCCATATCGCCGTAGACTACACCACTGCTGTCACCCTTACATCCAAGTGTTTAGTCACGTTGGATAATCTTTGGATGCTGTTACACTCTCCCTGCCTACTTCTCTGTGTTTGTGCTTTTAGTTGCAGATTGGGGACAGGTGGAGCTGATTGGGTCGTTAAGATGACAAGTTGCACCTGGGTTTGGGTTCAACTAGGAGATAAAAGTTCCTCTTGCCTAGTCCTAGCTCTTTTTCTCCACAAGCACCATTTTGTTTTGTGATCTGGTTGATCATGTTTTTGGAAAAGGTGCACACTTGAACACATTTTATTTTCATCCATGCATCTCCATTACACCCCCCACATGCCTACTTTCACACTTCACAGGTTAGTTTTCCTTTGTAGTTTGCTAGTTATTTAATAAATATTTGTGTTACTCCTTAACTGCCAACGTGTGGACTCCCTTCCTTGTCACCATCTAAGAGCCAGGTTGTGACAAATGGGGGCTCATCCAGGATCTTGCCTTGGCTATTCTGACGTTATCCCTAGTATATATGGTAATTGGTTAGCACTAATTTGTTGGTCTTGTGGTTTGCTTAGTTCTGGTATTGTCCCAGAAGCCTGTATGGCTTTTTAGCCATTTGTATGTGCTATTGTATATTGGGAGTTACATGTTGACTTTTTGTAGTTGTGTTTAATCACACTTCAATTGGTTTAGAGAAATTGCCTTCTAAGGTTTCGGTTTGATGACTTGGTGCATCGGTGGAGAGAAGACCAGTCTCTTTTCCTGTACTGTCTAGACACTTATGTTCCCTGTTGGGTCATCTGATTATGGAGGTGAGTTGTCTTTGCAATGTATGACAGTGAGAAGTTGAGGCAGACATAACTCATTGCCCAGAGTTATGGTCTTTCCCCCTGTTAGGTATAGCAGCGTGTTCCCACTGGGGGAACGTGTGTTATTTTTGTGATGATGGTGGTCAGAGCAGTTGTCTTGGGAGCACATCCGGGATTGGTTACCAGCGAGCTGGTTCCTTCATGCCAGCGTGCTCTAGTGCATCAATACCCGCCGCAAATCCACTAAAGACTAGGGTTAAGATTAACAATAGGATTTGGGGTAACTCAAGTAATACTCATCTGTTTTTGCACTGTTAAGTCAGCTATGTAATTGTTCTGTAGTCGATGTGCACATTAGGGCAGTTCAAAGTTTGGGCTACTATTCTGTTCACTTGCTAGTAGCATTATGGCTTCTATTGACGATTTTGTCCGTGGTGCTGAAGAGTTGCTTATGCAGTTTATGAAGGAACAGCTTTTGAAGTTGCGTGAGTATTATCATGTTGAGATTAGTGACAGTCAAGGATACTGAGGTCTATTCTGTCAGCTAATTTGCTTTCAGCTGATATTTTGAAGGCAGCATTGAGTGAACCTAGTCCAGCTGTATTGGATGTACCAATTGTGTCCAGTGCTGGTTTGACATTTGAGCAGGAAAACGAGTCACTTTCATTGCAACTAAATCATGACAAAGATCTGGAAAGGTTGAAACAGCAAAAATAACTTGATTTGGACAGGTTGAAGCAGGATACGAACAAGCTAAACTGTGGTTGCAACATCAGGGGTTAGAACTTGTCAGAGAAGCCAAGCTTTCAGGTGAATTTTCTTTTGAGAATGTCTACTCAAGCTCCCCAATGGGACGCTCTTCCCTTGGTCGTTCTCCGCCTTTTGATGTTGCTGGTAATCTCTGGTTTGTGCCTAAATTTACTGAAAAGGATCCTGATCTATTTTTTACGTTATTTGAAAGTGTAGCAGACTCTCAGGCTTGGCCTGATGCAGACTGTACTTTGATGCTACAGTGTGTTTTGACCGGTGGGGCTCAGGAGGCTTATCTTTTAGCGCTACAGATAGCAACGGTTACGTAAAGGTTGAAACTATGGCATGCATGCTTACACGTTGGTCCCTGAAGCGTATCGACAGCGTTTCAGAATGTTAAAGGTGAAAAACAGTCCCACATTGAGTTTTCACAGGATTTGGTAACTCAACTCAATCGTTGGTGTACTGTCAGCAGTCACTAGTTTTGAAGATTTGTGCAACCTGGTTGTCCTTTAACAATTTAAAGAATCTGTCCCTGATCGTCTTGCTACCTATATAAATGAACATAAAGGATGGACTGAAGCTGCTGTGTTGGCAGATGAGTACGTATTGACCCACACAGTTTGAGGGTCCTGTATACGAGATTGGGAGCAGAGTAACAGTTCAAGTGAATTTCAGTCAGTACATTCCTTTGGTTCTGGTAATGACACATTTCCATCTAGATCCAAACATGGTTCATGTGGACAGAATGATGTAAGTAAAATATGTAATTATTGTCACGGTAAATGCCACTGGAAGAATGAATGTCCTGTCCTTGGTAAAAGGGCAGCAGCTTGGCCAGCACAAATTTAAAACCTGTTGTGTTAGCTGGACCTGTTAATCCTGTTGTGCAAGCTCAAGAATTGTCCAAAACTTTTAGTACTGATTATTCGCAGTTTGTCACAGAGGGTGATGTTTCACTATTGGGAAGTGATGTGCCAGTAAAGATCCAGTGAGACACTGGTGCCTCTGAATCATATGTTTTGGAGTCTGTTCTGCCTTCTCTGGAGACAGATACAGGAACCAGTGTCCTGACTCAAGGGATGTGTTTGAATACATTGGCTGTATCCTTGCACAAAGTCAGACTTATATCTGACCTAGTGCAAGGTGAGGTTTCCCTTGTGGTACATCCCTTTCTGCCCATTGACGATGTTCATGTGATTTTGGGTAACTTAGCCGGTCGTCGTGTCTGGCGTGATGCATCTCCTCTGTGCCATTTCTCATACCCCATCCCATGTAGGGATTATCAATGAAAATGTACAGAGATTCCCGGAGCTATTCTCTGCATGTGCTGTGACTCGTGCTATGAGTAGTGCTGACACTACGGTCAAAACGGAACTTACACAACACATAGCCGAACAGTTTGATAATACATTAAATTATTTACCTTTGCCTATGTCCTGTAGTGCTCTTGTGATGGAGCAGTCTGCTGATCCTACCTTAAAAGGTTTATTTGATCAAGTACTTCCAGTTGAGGAGGTAAGGAGTGCTGCCCAGGGTCACTACATTCAAGATCAGTTGTTGGTGAGGAAATGGATGCCTCATATCTAGTTTTTGATATCTAGTTTTGAAAACATCTCATAATGTTTCTGGTCACTTAGGGGTTAGTAAAACCTATGACCGAATATAGCAATTTTTCTTGGCCTCGTTTTAAAGAAAGACATTTCCGCTTACATCGAAACATGCCATGTTTGTCAGCTGACTGGGAAGCCTAATCAGATGTTAAGGCCAGTCCTGCTACCACCTATACCTGTTACAGGCCAGCCATTTGAGCATTTGATTATTGATTGTGTTCTAAAGCTGGTAGCACCTACATGTTAACTGGGATGTCAGGCTACGAGATATCCTGCAGCCTATCAACTTTGCAATATTACCACTAAGTCTGTCGTGAAGGCTTTGTCCCAGTTAGGTATTCAAAACATGGCAATTGTGGTGATTCAGAGCGATCAGGGTTCGTTGCGCATATTTGCACAGGTCTTGCGACAATTGCGCATAACATAATCATGCCAGTGCTTATCATGTGCAGAGTCAAGGGGCCCTTGAGTGTTTTCATCAGACTTTGAAGTCACTGTTACGTGCGTACTGCACTGAATTAGAACGTGACTGGGAAGAGGGGTTACCTTGGTTGCTACTCTGTTAAATTATCAAGAGCACTGGGTTCAGTCCTAATGACCTTGTTTTTGGTCATATTGTCTGTGGTCCCCTTGTGTATTAAAGGAGGATTGGAAGATGGTTGAGCCTCCCCCAAATGTGTCATGTTAGTTGTTTCTGACACAGGTTGCATGTAGCTTGTGAAATGGCTAAAGGAAAAACTAGCATCCTCTCAGGTGAGGAGGAAAAGGTTGTTTGACTGGCGATCTGAACCATGACAATTTAATCCATGGGACCAGGTTCTGGCCCTGCTGACCATTGTTGGTTCTCCTTTTCAAGCCAAAGTCAGCAGCCCATACACTGGTTTACCAATTGTCTGATTTTAAACTAGTTGACTGCTACCCCTGAGCGCAGAAAATTAATCAGCTCTGCCATGTCAATTTGTTAAAGCCCTATTATGCTTGTTTGTCTTCTGAATTGGCTAAATCAGAACTACGTGCTAAAACTGATGTGGTTAGTCCTGTTCTTTTGGTGGAATCTGTTGATCGGAGGTCAGCCACTCCACCTTCACATACAGTGGCAATGTGATGAAGAGGGGGTGCCGGGCCCTGATTGTATTTTGCAGGGTAGGTTGATGAATTCAGAGTCCCTTGCAAACTTGGAGCGTTTGGGTAACCTGTGATTGTCGAGCAGAGATCACTTTTTTTAAATTTATTTTTATTTTATCCCCTTTTCTCCCCAATTTTCGTGGTATCCAATCGCCAGTAATTACTATCTTGTCTCATCGCTACAACTCCCGTACGGGCTCGGGAGAGACGAAGGTCGAAAGCCATGCGTCCTCCGAAGCACAACCCAACCAAGCCGCACTGCTTCTTTAACACAGCGCGCCTCCAACCCGGAAGCCAGCCGCACCAATGTGTCGGAGGAAACACTGTGTACCTGGCCCCCTTGGTTAGCGCGCACTGCGCCCGGCCCGCCACAGGAGTCGCTGGAGCGCGATGAGACAAGGATATCCCTACCGGCCAAACCCTCCCTAACCCGGACGACGCTAGGCCAATTGTGCGTCGCCCCACGGACCTCCCGGTCGCGGCCGGCTGCGACAGAGCCTGGGCGCGAACCCAGAGACTCTGGTGGCGCAGCTAGCACTGCGATGCAGTGCCCTAGACCACTGCGCCACCCGGGAGACCGAGATCACTGATTTTCAGTCTTTGTTTTCTGACACCTTCTCGTACTCATTTGGCAGTGCACAATATTTATGTTGGGGATGCTGTCCCCATTAAACTTTATCGCGTCTCATTGGAGAAGCTACGTCACTTGGACTCAGATTAAGTACATGCTAGGTAATGATATCGCTGTACCATCATTCTCCAGTTGGGCCAAGCCGTGACTCTTGGAGAGCAAGCCAGACGGTTGTCTTAGATTTTGCACTGATTACTGGAAGGTTAATAGTGTGACAACCTGACTGTTACCCACTCCCACGGATGGAAGATTGTTTTGACCAGGTTGGTGTTGCCCGGTTTGTCACCAAGTTGGAGTTGCTGAAGGGTTACTGGCAGGTGCCTTTTTCATCAAGAGCTTGTGAAATATCTGCTTTTATTACTCCTTCAGGGCTTTTCTCCTATACGGTCATGAGTTTGGGCCTATGCAATACACCTGCTACATGTCAGCGTCTTATGAATAGGGTGATCTCTAGCCTTGAAGACTGTACTGTTTATCTAGATGACGTGGTTGTTTATAGTGACACTTGGGAGTGACATCTGGTGCGGATACAGACTCTGTTTGAGCGTTTGGCTGAGTCCTGTCTCACTGTGAACTTAGACAAATGTGAGTTTGCCCAGGCAATAGTGACCTACATCGGCAGAGTGTTTGGGCAGGGTCATGTTCTCCCAGTGCGGGCTAAAGTGGCCACTGCCCACCACCAAGAAGGAGCTGCAACGCTTCCTAGGTATGGTTGGGTGTTATCAGGGGTTTTGCTGCAAGTTCTCCACGGTTGTAGCACCTCTGATTGATCTGTTGAAGAGGGCTGATTTTATCTGGTCTTCCTGCTGTCAGAGTGCTTTTGAAAATATGAAATGGCTTCTTAGCTCTGACCCTGTGTTGGCTGCCCCACGATTGGAACAGCCTTTCAGCCTATATGTGGAGGCAGGTGCCGTGTTGCTTCAAGCAGATGACGGTGTGGAACATCCTGTTACCTATTTCTCCCGAAGATTTAACAGCTATCAGTTGTATTTGTGTATTTGTATGGTTGTGGGTTTTGTTTTCGGGTCCTTGTTAGGCCCTGATTTTTTATGTGAGGGGTTGTTACGCCCCCCTCACACTCCCTCCATTGTTCTGTGTTTGTGCTTTTATTTGCAGATTGGGGACAGGTGGAGCTGATTGGGTCATTAAGGTGACAAGTTGCACCTGGCTTTGGGATCAGCTAGGAGATAGAAGTTCCTGGTGCCTAGTCCTGGCTCTCGCTCTCTTCACAAGCACCATTTTGTTTTGTGATCTTGTTGATTCATTTTTTTTGGATTAGATGCACCTGTCAACACTTACACAGGTTTTACCTTCATCCATGCATCTCCATTACACCCCTCACATGCCTACTTTCACACTTCACAGGTTAGTTTTCCTTTGTAGTTTTATACTTTGTTAGTTATTTAATATGTTTTTGTTACTCCTTAACTGCCAACGTGTGAACTCCCTTGTTTGTCACCATCGAAGAGCCAGGTTGTGACAATGCTGACGTAGCCTACAAAAGCCTATTCCTGCTATTTTCCCGTGATCCCGCAAACACATTTGATGTCATCGTAGTGGTCTCTGACTTGTGGTCAGACTCACTCATGTTGAACAAATTACTTTTGCGCCTTTTTTCAATGCTGATTTGAATGTCCTTGAACAGAAGCGTTAAAGTTTTTGCTGAACATCCTTTCTGAATTTAAAAGTAATCCTCGAAGTAATCATCTAGTTTTTCAAAAGTAAAAGTAAAAGTAAATACAATATTTTTGCTGCTAACGGGTTACATGTGATCCGTTACTCCCTAACCCTGGAGGTCGGCTAGTGATGACTGTTTAACTGTCCGATGGCCTGGAGATGGAAACTGTTTTTCGGTCCCAGCTTGGATGTGCCTGTACAGTCTCCACCTTCTAGATGGCAGCGGGATGAACAGGCCCTGACTCGGGTGGCTACAAGGTCCTTGATGTTCTTCTAGGTGTTCCTATGACACCGGGTGCTGTAGATGTCCTGGAGGGCAGGCAGTGTGTCCCCGGTGATGTGCTGGGCTGACCGCACCACACTCTGGAGAACCCGGCGGTGAAGTTGCAGTGATATACAGCCCAACAGAATGCGCTCAACGGTGCATCTGCAGAAGTTCCTTAATCACAACGGCTGATAGCTTAAACCTATAAGCCAATATGACTCCTGTCAATGACAAAGGTGTCAGTAATGGCACTTTCAAATACTTTGTTCTGTTAAGACTGTGCAGGGAGCATACCCCTCAGATATTTTTGATTTTCATATGTGGATGTATGTGTGAAAAGACAATTGATGCTGCATAACTTATGGACTTGGATTGGTGTGTTTATGCCATGTATCATGGGTCTTATGAATTGTGTTGGTACGCAGTGTTTGCATTCCTGATTACCTCTCAGCCATCCATGTCTATATTATTCAAGATCATGTGCTGTAGTTTAGAGAGCATCTGCCCATCTTTCTCTCTCACACACACCTTATCTATCACATCATGTGATGATTCATACGAAGGTTATAAAATATTTGAGTTTATGGTAGATTACAGCAGGGAGAGATAAGCCCTTGTACCACGCCCCTTCATTCAATAAAAACAAAGTCACATGATCCTCACTCTAATCCATGCACCTGAGATCAGGTAGTAGAAGGTACCTTTGCATATAGTCTACTATATGTAAACATCTGTTCTCTTCCACAGCAATGTTCAGAAATATCAATATTTTACATCTTAGTAGCCTCATCAAAGGCCAATCCTTCACTTGTAATTTCATTACATTTGTTGGGGAAAATAATATTGGTTTTTATATTTTCTAAATTGTATGTAAAGATACAATATAGGCTACTCGATGTATTAAGCCTACCACTTATCATTGACTAATATTTGTGTGTAGCCTATGGTCTTAAAACAGTAATATTAATGAATGTGAACAAACCCCATGCTCTGTAGTTGAGTTGATCATATCGAAGGTCAAAACACAGGGCAGATTCAGACATTTTGCTGCTGCTATTTTTACCCCCCCCCCCCCCKCCCCCCCCCACKCACKCKCKSGCASSCAKCCTTGTGAKGCSKRTAGCAACTCGGATGGTACTTTCACTTAGTCACAGTGTACCCACAGCATTATTATTTGCCCTGCTTTACAATAGCGTTACTACGAGTACTGAAATCGGGGGTATCCCACGTGCACTCAAGAAAAGCTGCTTTATTGCAGGCATTGTCACGATTACAGTAAAAAAGCAACAAGTGTTTGCCTTAAAGGGATCGGGCTCAGTACACAGCGCATTTACCTCTCTCCCTTTATCCCTCTCCCTCTCTACCTCTATGACCCTGAGCACGCGCACCAGAGACAATTCGGTCTGACTCGGTCATTTGTATGTGTTGTAAACTTGAAACACCCCGGGTGCATTGAGCTTATCGCCAATCATTTTATCACAGATTAATCTTGCACGCCGGCCCCGGGTTCCATTCGTCGAATATTGAAAATGAGAAATCCTGGCCGCGTTTGGCCGCGTTCCGCCAACCTGTCTGCACATGACGCAGACAGGGGACTACTTAAAGGCGGATTAACGCTGGCAAGACATTAAATCCAACCTCCCTGCATCCAAACACAGCGCGCGACTCATCAGTCTGATCTTAAGATCGACAATAGGAGGGTTTATTGTAATCAGCCTTTTGGACTCCCCAAGACAACGAGAAAGTGACAGCGTCACGCGAGCGCTCGGGCAGACGCACAGAACCCTATTCGCACGACGCGCGAGAGAGGAGGGCAGGACAGCTGCGGGCTCATGATCAATGCATTTGTCAGATAACCTCCGAGCCTCTGGAGAGTGACAACGACCAAAAACCCAAGGAAATATTTTCCACATATTCGGCAGGAGTTCGTGCAGTGTGCGGTGGACTCTCGCCTCCTCCGGATGAACAACAATGGGGGAATGGACCATACTAGAGAGGCTCCTGGAGGCTGCTGTCCAGCAGCACTCTACTATGATAGGAAGGTAAGAGCAAAATGTCAACTGTATTTGCAGTAAATACAGATTTGCCTGTTTTAATGGCTGTTGTTGGGGATAGATGGGTTCCTGTGCCATGCACTAACTGAGAGGCAGAGACCGTGCTCCGCTTGCATTACCAAACCAACGCTGGCAAAACATTTTAAAACACAAATACAGATGAATGCCAATTATTAAATACTTCAGAGTACACAAAGTATATAACACAAATGACAACAAAGCATAATACACATAGCATCCCAAACTCCATGCTGAGAGCGAGCAAAGCGTCATCCCAGCAATAGCGTTCGGTTTCAGCACTGGACAGCTCCCAAACACACGCCTGCTTTGAGCGCCACTGTAAATCATTTACGGACTTTATATTCATACTTTGTTTGTTTGTATTTTAGGATCCTACTAACTGTGGTGGTGATCTTCCGGATTCTAATCGTAGCAATAGTTGGAGAGACGGTCTATGATGATGAGCAAACCATGTTTGTTTGTAATACCTTACAACCTGGCTGCAACCAGGCTTGCTACGACAAGGCATTCCCAATTTCACACATTAGATTTTGGGTTTTCCAGATCATAATGGTTTGCACCCCGAGTCTTTGTTTTATCACATACTCGGTGCATCAGTCYGCGAAACAYAAGGAGCGACGGTACTCCACCGTCTTTCTGWCCCTGGATAAGGATCAAGATTCAATGAAACGAGARGACAGCAAAAAGATTAAAAACACCATTGTGAATGGAGTACTTCAGAACACAGAGAACTCCACCAAYGAAGCCGAYCCCGACTGTTTGGAAGTCAAAGAGATCCCCAATTCCGCCATGAGAACTACTGGGAAGTCTAAAAAGAGTCGGCAAGAGGGTATCTCGAGATTTTACATAATTCAAGTGGTTTTCAGAAACGCGCTGGAAATAGGGTTTTTAGTGGGTCAATATTTCTTGTARGGATTCAARGTCCCYTCGGTGTACGAYTGTGATCGWTACCCKTGCATAAAAGATGTKGAGTGRTATGTTTCCAGACCAACAGAGAAGACCGTGTTTCTAGTCTTCATGTTCGCGGTCAGTGGCTTTTGTGTGTTGCTGAATCTGGCAGAACTCAATCATTTGGGGTGGAAGAAAATCAAAACGGCGGTGCGAGGAGTGCAGGCGAGGCGGAAGTCCATTTATGAAATCAGAAATAAGGACTTGCCTAGAATGAGTGTGCCTAATTTCGGTCGTACTCAATCCAGTGACTCTGCTTATGTGTAGCACATGGAGAGACTTCCCAAAGGGACAATGTGCGATGTGTAAAGATTAAACCAAGATGAACCCAGGATGTACAGCTCCTCACACCACATCCGTTTCATGACTTAAACGAGTGGGCAGATTTTTTTATTTGTTTGTCTTTTATGGACTCCAATGGCAAGCCTGGATTCCACGTTTGTTGACTTATTACATTGCACTGATTCAACTTTGTAATAGCGTTTATACTCTGTAAAGCGCTACATTTAGATCATGTCGACGTGTTCACGCATTCACTCTTTGTGGGCTGATCTACTGTACTTGAAGAGTGTAAATGCAAATTGCACTAAGAGGTGAACACCGGGGAGCCAAATCTAACCCGATACGTGCTATTGACAGTGTTTTAAAAACAGTTTCAAACAGATTTTTGACAACAACCTATTTAAGAAACACAATACACCGGTTGACTATGTGTTCGAAGGAAAATCTATTCTCCAGATGTATATAGGCATATGGATAAATATATAAATCAATTCTAGCTAGATTGACCTAGTTGAAATACATTAGCATCATTCGTGTTTTTTGTTGCCTGTGTTCGCACCACTGACCTTAACGTATGTAATCATTCCATTGCTATATGGCTGACTTGCAAAACAGTATCTGGTGGATTTGCTGCAAACGCTAACGTCTGTGACTTCCTTAATTTATAATACACCAAAGCGCCCACTGCTTTTATTTGTGAAAAGTGTTTTCTTGCTTTTGTGTAATCAAGTGCCATACTTGTACATAAACATATATATATATATATATATATATATATATATATATATATATATATATATATATATATAATATTATTCAACATGAAAGATAATTCCCTGCTTGAATTATACTAAATGCCGCCCAATTTTTTTGCTTTAAGTGTATTTGTTGTGATTTAAATGGAAAGGATATATTACATTTACATCTCTCTTTTTATTTAGAAAATGACTGGAAAATAAATAAAGTGCTAGTCTTTTTTATATACTGGAAGAAAACATTTCTCCACAATCACATTTGATCTCAACTCAAAATAGCACAAATTGACCTTTTTAACAAACTAAGAATGGGCAATAAGTATCTGCTCTGGTGCTACAGTTTTTCACAGAATGGCTTTCAATGTAAAAACAATTTACCAGAAGAAACACCCTTTTCTGCCGAAAATAAAAGTGGGAATCATGTGCACCAGAAATGTGTGAGGTGCAGTACTTTTCTGTCTGAAAGCTGAACTGGAATGTTAGAATGTTAGATCCTATAGCTACCCTGTCTAGACCATGGCTTGGTTCAGTGAAAATGACAATGTTTGCCACAGCCACAAGTCTATATTGTTCCATCCAATGAAAAAAAAACTATGAGAGCTTCCTTTGATGCTATCAGTATCTTTTACCGTGTGGGTGTGCTGTAATGCATTTAAATGGGGATGATGCTTCCATGACAAACATGAATACTGCATGTCCTATTACAGTGTGCCCTGGGAAGCCCTAATGTGAAATGCATTCTAACATCCATGTACTGTCCCTTCCCAGTCTTAGCTAACCTGACCGTGACTGTTCACATGGCTGTTATACTGTTAATGACCTTGTAACCTTGACCAGGAAGCTATTAGACAGACACACTGCACAAAACATGGGAGGATTTAGACCTGATCTTTATTGATAGAGGACTTGGCCTTTTTGTCCTCCACACATCCCTTCTTCACTCATTTATAGGAAGAGAGCAAGGGAGCAGCTCCGGACAAAGGGAAGGTCGTGTGAGCCTCATGAAGGTCACTAAGAAAAATGGAAAGAGAAAAAAGGTGTTAGCTGTACACCAACACAAGAGGGAGTGCGAGAGAGAGAGGGGGGAGAGAAAAAGAGCGAGAGGAGGATTCCGGGATGACCATCGAGGAGGATCCGAGGGGTGGTAGGAGGCTAGATTCTACCTCTGCCAGGATGACTCGGCAAAGCCCAGAGAAATCGAAGAGCTGTGCACACTGACACATCTATCTTAAACTCAGCAGGGATGTGAAAATTCTCCCTAACTCGAGAACTCTGGGGAAAAAAACAGGAGAAGTGCAATTTGTCTACTTGGCCTGATGCAATGCAGTGGCTCACATTATCTTTTTTCTTACTCTCTTTCTCTCTCCATCTTCATCTCTCGCTCTCTCTATTTGTCTCTCCCGTCCCTCTCTCGCTTTAATTTTTTACTGACCAAATTACTGTACAGGCCATCCTGTTCTATAAGATTGAAGTGTCCAATTCCACACAGTTGTCTTCAACGCTTGTAATGTCATGGGTGTTCTTTCACTGAGAACTACTAGTTATACAAGGCTGTTGTGTAAGGGATCCTACAAAGACTATATTGTCACTGTACATTACTGTATATTTACTGTACATTTACTGAAGGGCCAGATGCTCTAATGCTGTGCTAGTGGTTTCCCTGCAATATTCATCCTGGTATTTTCACGGCTACTTCTAAATGCCAAAATTATTGGGTTATGTATGAATGCAATTATGCATGCTGTGTTGCATTTTCCATCATGTGAGTGTTGGAAGGCTTGGTTTAATATTACATGGTACCTGTGCTGCTCTTTATTTCCTTTGTGCTCAGCTCAAGGCAGCCGGGCTAAAAAGGAAGAGGGCTTTTGACTTTTGACCAGAGAGATAGCTGGAAGTAGCAACAGATGTAAGCAACTCTCCCAGTTCTGGTTTACAGCCTCCCAAGCAAGTTAAACCAGAACGAAAGAAAGATCACATTCATTTGAGTTTTCTGGCATTTATCTTGTGCTCGCTTTGCCCCCCCCCCCCTCTTTGCAACAGTAGATACATCTGAGCAAGGACTGCAGCTATTCCAAGGATCCAAGACAAATGCTCAGGAAAACAACCAATTTCAGCTGATTGCAGGTGCTTAAAGATACAGGGAGGGAATTTTACAGGATAATTTTAGCCCTTAATCTCTCTGTCTGGAGAAACACCCCTCGATTAGAGAGAATCTTCTCCCTGGGACTGTTATGGTCAGGGAGAGATGAGAGGTGGGCAGTGTCCTGTCCTCATTAAAGAAAAGCAAATGTTATTACCATCCACCACTGCTTCAGTGTAATTTCTTCCTTTCTGTTCAACACTTTATATGCACTGTTTACCATAAAAAATCACCAATACTATTTTTCTCAACAGGCCAAACTAAGTCTCCAACCCTGGATGTTTTTTATTTAACCTGCGCTGGTTATCTGCAAGTAGATATGTACTGTTAGTGGAATGACTTTGAAAGACATACTGTGAATTAAATACACTTTCTCACCAAGATGGGAATATATTTGTTAAAGGTGTGCTGTCTTTTTGTCTGTTGTGTTTTGACTCCTTCCTATCCTTCTGTCCTCTACAGGAGGAGTTCATCTTTAAGACAGCCGTGTTGTAGAAAAAACTCAGAGCTGCTTCTTTTTTCAAATGCTGAGTCTTTATTTATATATTTTCTCAAGTGCTACATCCATAGAAGATTTTCTGTGGAAGAAAATCCAAACAACCTCAACAGTGTATTACACTGTCTCAGTACTGATGTTCTGAAAAAGCCCCCTCACATCCTATCACCAGGCGCAGAGCTCTACATTCTCCTATACACTAGAACAGTGGGAAAGGCCAACACATTGAAGTCAAATAAAACATAGCTTTTTACTATGAATATTGTGTGTGCATAACTATGTACTTCAAATTGAAAAGGATACGATGGTCCAAGACAATCACATATAGTTATATTTAATTATAATTTAATACATTATTTAATTACCACTAATTGACTAATGCTTTCATGCATTATGCATTATGCATTCATAAACCCATTACTAAAGAAAGCATTCCTCCTTCACCCTGGCTTAATCCAATGACAGTTTAGTTCCAGGTCATAGTCCATTGACAAGACCACTGGGATACATACGGTGGTTTACAGAGTAGGATGCTAGCAGTGTATTTTTTTCTGGTTGATGAGCAAGGCCCATGAGAGAAAACTATTTATCAGCTATACTGGATGCACTGTTCAACCATAGCTGTTTCTACATGAGGTAACGTAACCCTGGTGCTCTCTCAAAATATAATAACTCTTACAGACACAATATACTGTAATCACAGGTCTGAACTTTGATAAAGGGATATTCAGTATCAATTTACTTATTATCGAGCAAGTCAACATGGGAATCTTTATCAATGCCAAAGAAGAATTCCAAACCAGATTTAAACAGAGTTGGGAATTACTGACTTCCTTGTCTTTTGCTGTAGTGTTATCGAAATCCGTTGGTTGTCGTGGGCTTCCTAATGCAATAAACCTGGCATTAAATTAGGTTAATTCCTGGCCAATTGATTGACAAGTGAAGGACAAGCCCAAACTGGCAGCCGTGATGAATGTTGCTGGGCTGTAACTTCTTTATTTATGAGCTTCCATGGCTGCCTGCAACCTTACATCAAACAGAAACACACTCTTTTCTCTGTCAAGAAGTTGGACAAGGCTTAACACAGAACAGTCTGAAATAATACTGAGACTCTGACTCAAAATCTGAGAAAATCATACCAGGTCAGAATCTATGATACAACTGTATTCATCTCTTTCTTTGTCTTTTACTTACATAACTATAAATCTGCAAGTAGATAAACTGTAGAATATATGGTATTTTTTAATTAGCTATGCACTTAGAAAAAAAATCTATGAATTTATGCTTTGCAGGTAAAGACTAAACAACAGTAATTCCCACCATTCTGTTAGTCAATAAGGGCAGTTTGCTATGACTGGCTTATGAATAGACAAAACATGTTAGCTCACAACAGCAGTACTTTGACCTGAAAGCGAACCCCACTATCCCACACCCCCTCTGCCGCAGGAACCACGTCCACTCATTCTCTCTTCGTTTAACAACCTAAAAGGAGAAGGCTCGCTTCAGGGTAGTATAGCGCTTTAATTCTGCTTTTTGCACAGATTACTGAATGAAAGGGGGAAAGCAAACAGAAGAAAACACTGAAAGCGGGTCTTTTAATCCAGTGAGCCAGAAGCTATAAAATGAACCTGGTTAGCACATATGGCATAGGCATGACATAGGGAGATATGGCATCCATTGAACAAAAAAAAAAAGGGATTTTGTGTTCATTGGAGGAGGATGTGAATATGCGTTTACAGAGATGGTTCATGTGAGGGGATATGTTTAACACCATGCAGGCGGACGGGGCCAGTGTGATAAGTGTAGCCTGCCTGTCCTCAGACAATTTCCCCCTGCCTAATGAAACGGTCCAGACATGGAGACCAAGGGACATGGTGGCAGGACATGTGACAACCAGGCCCCATTCATATGGATTTGGTTAAGTGCACCATGCTGACATGGCTACAGTAACAATCAGCACTGACAGGACAGCACCACGCAAGGTGCTGCCAGATTAACTTCTGATTCTAATTTTTAATATCACTTTTGGATTATGAACACTGGTTAGATTTGCCACCCTGAGGTTGGTTCACTCTGGGACAGGCTGTTCCTTCACCACGCAGACCAACATTACGACACAAAACTGATGCAGTCATCTTATGCATTGTCATGATTGTCATGATCAGATAACATTGTCATTGCAGGGAGAATTCATATTCGGGAGAATGAAGAGAAATTCACATTATATTATTCTCCAGTAATGCCCTCAAGTCTCAGTGAACTAATACACAGCATGCACAGTGCATTCAGAAATTATTCAAACCTTTTCCACATTTTGTTAAGTTACAGCATTATTCTAAAATTGATTAAAATGTTTTTTTTCTTCGTCAATCTACACACAATACCCAATAATGACAAGGCAAGACATTTTTGCAAATGTATTAAAATTTGAAAACTGAAATATCACATTTACATAGGTATTCAGACCCTTTACTCAGTACTTTGTTGAAGCACCTTTGGCAGTCATTACAGCCTTGATTCTTCTTGGGTATAACGCTATAAGCTTGGCACACCTGTATTTGGGGAGTTTCTCCAATTCCTCTCTGCAGATTTTCTCAAGCTCTGTCAGGTTGGATGGGGAGCGGCGCTGCACAGCTATTTTCAGGTCTCTCGAGATGTTTGATCGGGTTCAAGTCCGGGCTCTGGCTGGGCCACTCAAGGACATTCAGAAACTTGTACCAAAGAGACTCCTGTGTTTTCTTGGCTGTGTGCTTAGGGTCATTGTCCTGAGCGCTCTGGAGCAGGTTTTCATCAAGGATCTCTCTGTACTTTGCTTCGTTCAGCATTCCCTTGATTCTGACTAGCCTCCCAGTCCCTGCCGCTGAAAAACATCCCCACAGCGTGAAGTTGACACCACCGCGCTTCACCGTAGGGATAGTGCCAGGTTTCCTCCAGACGTGACACTTTGCATTCAGGCCAAAAAGTTCAATCTTGGTTTCATCAGACCAGAGAATCTTCTTTCTCATGGTCTGAGAGTTCTTTAGGTAACTTTTGGCAAACTCCAAGCAGGCTGTTATGAGCCTTTTACTGAGGAGTGGCTTCCATCTGGCCACTCTACCATAAAGGCCTGGTTGGTGGAGTGCTGCAGAGATTGCTTGTTCTTCTGGAACGTTCTCCCATCTCCACAGAGGAACTCTGGAGCTCTGTCAGAGTGACCATCAGGTTCTTGGCCACCTTCTCGACCAAGGCCCTTCTCCCCCGATTGATAACTTTGGCCGAGCGGCCAGCTCTAGGAAGAGTCTTGGTGGTTCAAGACTTCTTCCATTTAAGAAGGATGGAGGCCACTGTGTTCTTGGGGACCTTCAATACTGCATACATTTATTGTTACGATTCCCCAGATCTGTGCCTCGACACAATCCTGCCTCTGGGCTCTATGGGCTCTGGGCTCCACAATCCTGTCTCATGGCTTGGTTTTTGCTCTGACATGCACTGGCAACTGTGGGACCTTGTATATACAGGTGTGTGTCTTTCCAAATCATGTCCAATAAATTGAATTTACCACAAGTGGACTCCAATCAAGTTGTAGAAACATCTCTAGGATGATCAATGGAAACAGGATGCACCTGAGCTCAATTTCGAGTCTCATAGCAAAGGGTCTGAATACTTCTCTAAATAACGTTTTTCTGTTTTTTCTGTTTCATAAATTAGCAAAAAATTCTTAAAACCTGTTTTCGCTTCGTCATTATGGGGTATTGTGTGTAGATTGATGAGGAAAAAAATATATTTAATCCATTTTAGAATAAGGCTGTAATGTAACAAAATGTGGAAAAAGTTTAATGGGTTTGAATTCTTTCCAAATGCACTGTAAATGCCAGGCTGTTATACTGCAATACACCAACTTTGCCTCAGAGAGCAGTTAATCATTTATACAGAGCGGGTAGCACTAGGCTTGAGACCACACTACGGTAGCAAACCCTTTAACAATTTCTCTTTTGTGCCATCTTTAATTTTGGGCCCTGAAAGCCCCATCCATGCTGACACTCATCCTGCTACTTGTAATAATTCCCTCTGCCCCTCCTTTCCTCTCCTCCCCTCCACTTCCCAGTTTCTCCCTGGCGGCAGGGAAAGCAGACACCACTCGCTGCATAGCCGATCGACCCTGATAAATGTTTAAGTTACGCACAATTTGGTAGCCAATAAAAATCAGTGGCAGCCGAGGCTTAATCAGCTACAAAGGTGCTCCCTGTCTAATGGGATTAGTGCTGGAGCAGGGAGAGAGAGAGAGAGGAGAGAAAGAGAGCAAGAAGAGAATGCTAAGGATCTAATCGCCAGTCAAGACCACCAACACACTACAGATTGCCCTAACATGGCCCTTACAATGTTTACAATGAGGCACTTGTCTCACTCAAGCTTGGCACCAATTCAATTTCTACTCCACTAATTCATGAATTGAATTAGGAAAAGGTTGCTAAAACCCCTGACTTTATCACAGGGTGACATGGGGTAGCGAGGGTACATCCCTTACGAAAAAAGATTGCAGTCAGAGTGCAGTATAACTGCAGTTAGAGTGCAGTATAACTGCAGTATGCAGCAAATACTGTGTCCGAAATAACAGTTTTCTTTACTGCAGTAATTTTGCAGTGTAACTGCTGTTAGAGTTATTCTGCAATTACTGCTTCCAAAATACCATAGTTGATTGCAGTGATGGCACTTTTACTGCAGTTTCAAAACTGCAATCTTTTTTTGTAAGGGACACATTATCTAGCTATCACTTTTACATGGAGCAAGGAATATATTGCTTATAGCCTTCATTAGATAAGAGAGGCTAGCCTACAGTGCAGTTTATCCACAGGTTCACATGAGCTGTGAGATGGTACTAATTAGCTCAGTAATGAAATACAGTCCAGAAAATACAGTATTTATACAGTTATATAACTCAGATGGACCTGCACGTTTCACAACATGATCATTCTACATTAGACTCACAGCCGGAGACTCCCTGGAGGAAAAATCATCCTGGGGATTTACTGTACCTGCTACGCTGCTTAGCCCACTGAGTAAGTTGGTCTAGTTCACTCTGATTTACCCCTGGACTCTATTTGAACTGGATAGCTGTATCCTCTCTTTCTGTTTTCCTTCTGTACTTCTCTCTCACCCCCTCCTTCGTTCTCCTTCCCTCGTTCTCTTTCTCTCTCTTTGATGTGACACTCCTTTGGTATGAATCATGTGCCGTCTCGTGTAGCCCAATAGCACAGTGATGAAATACACTTTTCAGAGATAGCTTTCCAGGGCTTTGATTGCCAGCTACAACATGTTTTACAATCTCCCCGCTTGTTGAGGATTAGAAATTATAACCCAGCAGCAAACAGCTACTCCATTGGATCCAGACTCTATTATAGAAAACGTATTACATTTTTCTTCCATTCACAGGAGATCATTATCATTGAGAATGAAAAGGAAAGATGGTCCCTGTAAAATGCTATATCATTTATAACCTATGGGTACGTATTTTCCTCTTGAATATGTGACATAATAATGGTCATCTTGAAAATCTGCCATCTACCAGAATAGGAATACATTCATGTAAAATACTACTGTTTATGTAATGTAAAAACAACAAGAGATAAGATATTTACCAAACTCTAAAATACATTTAGTATTAAAATGTATGATGTAGCATTAGGATGTTTTTGCACCACAGCCAGAGGATGCAGATGGTAGCACTAACTGTAAAATACCTCAAATACTCCAACAACTCACAGTGTGACTGCCACATTCTCCCTAGCTGGATTAACATAAACTGAGTGAGACACTCACGGATCCATCCCTCCGTCTCCAGTGTCTCAGACAGTACAGTCTGCCTTGTTGAGAGACTGCTGTAGAACCTTATGCTGAGGTTGGAGAGGAGATGTTAATTAGAGTAAGAAATGTTCTGTTAGCATTAGCACATCAGACACACACACACGCACACGCGCACACACACCCACACCCGCACGCCTGCCCGCCCGCATACACACACACACCCACCCACCCGCCCGCACACACACACACACACACACACACACACACAACACCACACACACACACACACACACACACACACACACACACAACACACACACACACACACACACACGCACACGCACACACACACCACACCACACACCACCCACGCACACGCGCACACACACCCACACCCGCAGCCTGCCCGCCCGCATACACACACACACCCGCCCGCACACACACACACACACACACGCCACACACGCCACACACACCACCTACACACACACACACACACACACACACACACACACACACACACACACACACACACACACACACACACACACACACACCACACACACACACACACACACACACACCCGCCCGCCCACGCACGCACGCACGCACGCACGCACGCACGCACACACACACACACACACACACAACACACAACACACACACACACACACACACACACACACACACACACACACACACACACACACACACGCACGCACGCACGCACGCACGCCCGCCCGCCCGCACGCACACACACACACACACACACCACACACACACACACACACACCACAACACACACACACACACACACACACACACACACACACACACACACACACGCACACGCACACACACACACACACACCCACGCACACGCGCCACACACACCCACACCCGCAGGCCTGCCCGCCCGCATACACACACACACCCGCCCGCACACACACACACACACACAACACACACACACACACACACACACACACACACACACACACACACACACACCACACACCACACACACACACACACACACACACACACACACACACACACACACAGTCTGCCAGAATACACCTTAGTGCAATAAGCCTCTTTGAAATGTGCATGGAATTCCAGTTGATCGGAAAAGATTCACATCTATCCGCCTATGTGTCATCCAACATCCTCAGGCTCAAAGATTATGGCAGTGTACATTTGTTGAGAGTCAGTCAAGCTTACCACACAGACACACACACTAGCCTACATGGGGAGCGTTGATTGTGATAATGTCTGTATCCTATACTTCCTGTTGACGTTTCCTTCTCTGTCACGTTACGCAACGTTAACTATGTTTGGACCCCCACGGACCCCCACGGACCCCCACGAAGCTATTTTCTGCAGACACTGACATCAGCTCTTATGACCGTAAAATAGAATATTCTCGTGACAGAGACACAAATTACATTGTCATTTACAGAACTCTGGGGGTTGGAGGTCACACACAGTGCATCGTGGAAGAAGGGATAGCCTATGGGAGGATGAGGAGCCGGAGGAAGGGAGCGTCCAGCCTAGCCCAGGTGAATGCTGCTGACAGTAGAATCCTTTAAAAAATGTCTTAATGGTATTCTGCTGGATCAATACACCAGGCAGCCAGCGGCAAACACAACAGATGGCCTATAACTGCTGAATAGCCACTTCTTCAGACAACACTTGATTTATATTCTCTCAGTCTCAAATAGCAGGCCACAAAATTGCAACCCAAAATGTTAATCAATCAGAATGTATTTTTAACACATGCTCAGGCTAACATTAATAACAACATTTAGTGCACTGGCCCTTGCCCATTTAAACTGTCATACAGCTACAACAAAAATAATGACAAATATAAGGTCCTGAAAGGTCACAATATATTGAGATGAAATAGTAGAATTATTATGGGCGTTATGGCTGTTATCCTCACAACACCTTGACAGTCCCTGAACCTCAGTACATCCACCAATGTTATTGCAAAAATGAGCTTGGGCAGTGTAATATTCCGATGAGGATTTCTTTTTATTCAGGCTTGGAAATTTGGGAATTTGGGAACTGGATGCAAGCTAATCTCCCTCCAAAGATGTCTTTGTGGGGAACAGCTGCAGTGCTCTCCTAGCCTGCCAAAGCAGAATGGGGGATGTCCTATGTTCTATACATCAGCCGTGGTGGTGTGTGTTTGTGGACATGCGCGTGTGTGCATATGCATTTCTGCTTTCATGTGCAAGACGTGACATGTAATAATTTGGTACTTAAAACAAATCAGGGATGATTTTGAGGTATAGTAAGAGCAATGTTTACTCTCACTCACACAGACATACATGCACATTTACCAGTATCATATACAGTACAATGTACATCCACCCAATATCTGCTCAAGGTCTTCAAGCTAATTAATCCAAGTTCTATTATGTCACAGTTTTTCCTCAATCACGTACAAGCATTTTGGGGATCTGTGTTGAAGTGTATCTATAGCAGAACAGCAATGATCAAATGTTCACATACATACAGAACTTCTTAACATGTTCTTGTCTTTGTACCAGAGTTTATCTTAAACCCTTTAGGCAAAACTTTATATACAAATGCCATCAGTGAATACAACATTCACTGTTAAGTCTTTCGTTCACAGAATATGAACACATTGTTTTCATCAGAAGAGAATTGTGTGTTCACTGTTTCCAGCAATCAGTAAATTAAGAGTTTATTTCCACTATTTCCATTTTTCAATTTGTGTTTTTTCATCAGAAATGATTGCTTATGGGTACCTTCATGTATGTGTAAAATATTACTGTTCTCAGGTTTTTTTATTCGTAGATTTTAGATATGTATAAAAAATATAAAAAATCGCCAGGTGTTTCCTCCAACACACTGGTGCGGCTGGCTTCCGGGTTAAGCAGGTCATTGTGTCAAGAAGCAGTGCGGCTTGGCTGGGTCATGTTTCGGAAGACGCACGGCTCTCGACCTTTGCCTCTCCCGAGTCCGTACGGGAGTTGCAGCGATGAGACAAGACTTTAACTACCAATTGAATACCACAAAACTGGAGAAAAAGGGGTAACAAAAATAAAATACAAAAATAAGGTAAGTCACTCTGGATAAGAGCATCTGCTAAATGACTAAAATGTCAAATGCAAATGTTTTACATACAGATCTCATATTACTGTATTGAATTATATATAAAAAATTATAATATTGATGTCACAAATGTATAATTTTTCAGTTCTTTATAAAAAAAAATGTTATTTGTTACATCTGACTGTTACAAAAATAAGTAGCAGTACTACTTATTTCTCTGAGAGTGAGGCAGATACTGTATAAGGCATTTTGCAAAAAAACATTATTATTTGTCTCTCTGAAATGAAACCATCAGGTAATAGATTTTAAACAAATACATTTCTGTCATTGAACAACCCCATGCCATGATTCGATAGTGAAAAAAACACACCACTCTATTTCATAATTTCTTTAAGCAATTAAAGCTAATTTACCAACATTTCAGAACATTTATAGCGTTTTGGAATTAAACTCTGCAAATAGTAGTGCACAAAAGTCTAAATCAGCCCATCAGTGTCATACCATGTAAAATATAAGGAAATATCTAGGCAATGGGTGGGGACTGTCTAATTTTCATAATTCTTTACATTGCAGAGATACAGAGAATGAAGTTGGGTTACTTCTACGTAACTTTGGATTACTCCAAGTCATTTCGGTGTGGATTGAGGCATATACGTTCATATCAGTTGTGTTCATCCATTGTATTCACGTTTCCTTATTTCTATTATGGGATTGTGTTTCTGTGCGCCAATGGAAAGTCTACAGAACTATGAACAAACTAGCCTATGCATTGAATACAGAGCCTCCGGAAAGTATTCAGACCCCTTGGCTTTTTCCACATTTTGTTACGTTACAGCCTAATTATAAAATGGATTCAAGTGTTTTCCCCCCTCGTCAATCTACACACAATACCCCATAATGCCAAATCAAAAACAGCTTTTTAGACATTTTCGCTAATTTATAAAAAATGTAAAACAGAAGT
This sequence comes from Salvelinus sp. IW2-2015, assembly GCF_002910315.2. NCBI lineage: Eukaryota > Metazoa > Chordata > Actinopteri > Salmoniformes > Salmonidae > Salvelinus > Salvelinus sp. IW2-2015. The sequence continues at coordinate 152,355 of NW_019943459.1, read as the reverse complement.
ACCTTGTTTACATAAGTAGTCAGACCCTTTACTATGAGACTTGGAATTGAGCTCTGGTGCATCCTGTTTCCACTCATCAACCTTGAGATGTTTCTACAACTTGATTGGAGTCCACCTGTAGTAAATTCAGTTGATTGGACATGATTTGAAAAGGCACACACCTGTCTATATAAGGTCCCACAGTTGGCAGTGCATGTCAGAGCAAAAACCAAGCAATAGATTGAAGGAATTGTACATAGAGCCTGTTTTCGCTTTGTCATTATGGCGTATTGTGTGTAGATTGAAGAGGGAAAAAAAATGCATACATTTTAGAATAAGGCTGTAATGTAAAATGTTTTGGGAAAAAGTCAAGCGGTCTGAATACTTTCCGAATGCACTGTACATGGAATTGGATTGTGATGATACCGATAAATGAATCCTGCACACAATGTACTTATTATAAAATATGTTTTTCTGTGTAGGAAATTGTTTGGATGAAATATGCATAAATGGAGAGTAATTGCCCATAATTCTGTGCCTTTTGATAGTTGTACTTCTAGTTTTGATCATACTGATTTAGTGACTGCAAAGAAAATATATTGATCTACTGGGATTTTTAAAAGACAGACTAACTAATTGTTTGTGTGCTTGGACTCAAGCGATAAGTATGGTTGTGTTAATCTCTGAAGGTATTCGTGTTCTTTTTATGAATGTATTTGCAATTTTGAAGCTATAATATAGTTTTGATTTATGTTTTGAAAAGGCAACTACATTTTGAAAACACATTTACTGTTTCGCAAAAGGCCACAGAGTTCTGTTTCTTGTGACTCTGTTTTGAAAGTCGACAACATTGTTCCAAAAAAATTATTGAATGCGATTGAGAAAAACTGTAATTTCTCTCAAGAAGTGGTGTATAGTCATAAAGTCATACACTATGCCATAAGTACATAATTAATCTCCTATGGGGCCTTGGACATGGGAAGCCAATCAGGACCCCTGTATGTTCTTGGTAGAAAATTGGAAAGGAAATCTACTCAGGGATATTGGTGAACCCACCTTGGCTGAGGTCCAAACCCACCCCTGCTTTTGTGCACGGTTCCCCATGTTCCCTTCCATGGCGCTAGGAGGAAAAAAGAACACAACCTTTGTTCACTCATAACTAACCACCCACACCCCCTCATCCCAATTCTGAATTAACGAGTGTGGAAATATAGCTGCTTTCAGGAGGCCGACTCTATCTCCTCTCCACACCTCGAGGGAGCAATGGCCGATGGGACATCATCTCCTTCTCTTCCCACCGTAATGACTTGTTCACATGAACCATAAGCACTCTGTTACGTTGCGTCGGATGTCGTTAATTTCAATTGAGTGTCGTCTTCAGGCCGGCCAGAGTCCCGCGAAAAACAGGAAGTTACCAAAACAAAGAAGAATATGAAAATATCTGCTTTCCGGTGATGGTTTTACAGGATAGCTAGCAACAATTGCCCATTCCTATAAGTGAGTACTATTTTAATATTAATGTTAAATAATATACATTGGCTCTTAAGCCATTTACAGTGCCCTCAGAAAGTATTCAGACCCCTTGACTTTTTCTACATTTTGTTGCGTTACAGCCTTATTCTAAAATCGATTAAATAAAAACAATCCTCAGCAATCCACACACAATACCCCATAATGACAAAGCGAAAACAGGTTTTAAGAAATGTTAGAAAATGTATAAAACAGAAATACCTAATTTACATGAGTATTCAGAGTCTTTGCTATGAGAATCAAAATTGAGCTCAGGTGCAATCTGTTTCCATTGATCATCGTTGAGATGTTTCTACAACTTGATTGGAGTCCACCTGCGGTAAATTCAATTGACTTGACATGATTTGGAAAGGCACACACCTGTCTATATAAGGTCCCACTGTTGACAGTGCTTGTCAGAGCAAAAAGCAAGCCATGAGGTTGAAGGACTTGTCCATAGAGCTCCGAGAGAGGATTGTGTCGAGGCACAGATCTGGGTAAGGGTACCAAAACATTTCTGCAGCATTGAAGGTCCCCAAGAACAGTGGCCTCCATCTTTCTTAATATGGCTGCATCCCGCTACCGGGATCGATATGACAACAGCCAGTGAAAGTGCAGGGCGCCAAATTCAAACAACAGAAATCTCATAATTAAAATTCCTCAAACATACGTGTCTTATATCATTTTAAAGTAATCTTGTTGTTAACCCACCAAAGTGTCCGATTTCAAATATTCTTTTCAGCGAAAGCACTACAAACGATTATGTTAGGTCACAAACCAAACCACAATAAGCACAGCCATTTTTCCAGCGAAATATAGCAGTCACAAAAAGCAGAAATAGAGATAAAATGTATCACTAACCTTTGACTATCTTCATCAGATGACACTCATAGGACTTCATGTTACACAATACATGCATGTTTTGTTTGATAAAGTTCATATTTATATAAAAAAATCTGAGTTTACATTGGCGCGTTACATCACTAGTTCCAAAAACATCAAGTGATTTTGCATAGCCACATCGTTTCAACAGAAATACTCATCATAAATGTAGATGATAATACAAGTTATACACATGGAATATAGATATACCTCTCCTTAATGCAACCGCTGTGTCAGATTTCAAAAAAACTTTACGGAAAAAGCAAATCATGCAATACTCTGAGACGGAGCTCAGACCAATAGCCAAATTAGCCGCCATGTTGGGTCAACAGAAACCAGAAAAACATGATAAATGTTTCCTTACCTTTGATGAACTTCATCAGAATGCAGTCCTAGGAATCCCAGGTCCACAATAAATGCTTGATTTGTTCGATAATGTCCGTTATTTATGTCCAATTAGCTACTTTGGTTAGGGCGTTTGTAAAACAATTCCAAAGTCACAAAGCGCGTCCACTATAACGTGACAAAATGTCCAAAAGTTCCACAACAGTCAGTAGAAACATGTCAAACGATGTACTGAATCAATCTTTAGAATGTTGTAAACATACATCTTGAATAACGTTCCAACCGGAGAATTAGATTGACTTCAGATGAGCGGTGGAACGGAGGTCCTCCTCATGTGAACGCACATGTGAAAGCATGGTCAGCTCGTGGCAGTGGTGACTAATTCCTGTCTCCTTCGGCCCCCCTTCACATTAGAGTCATCAGACAAAGTTCTATTGACTGTTGACATCTAGTGGAAGCCGTAGGAAGTGACAACTCATCAATATCTCGCTGTAATTTCAATGAGAGCTTGGTTGAAAATCTGCCACCTCAAAAAAAAATCAAACAGGAAGTGGAACTTCTCAGGTTTTTGCCTGCCATATGAGTTCTGTTATACTCACAGACATAATTCAAACAGTTTTAGAAACTTCAGAGTGTTGCACGAATAATAATATGCATATATTGAGGAGCAGGCAGTTTACTATGGGCACCTCTGTGCACCTTTCATCCAAGCTACTCAATACTGCCCCTGCAGCCATAAGAAGTTAAATGGAAGAAGTTTGGAACCACCAACACTCTTCCTAGAGCTGGCCGCCCGGCCAAACTAAGCAATCGGGGGAGAAGGGCCTTGGTCAGGGAGGTGACCAAGAACCCAAAAGTCACTCTGACAGAGCTCTAGAGTTCCTCTGTGGAGATGGGAGAACCTTCCAGAAGGACAACCATCTCTGCAGCATTCCACCAATCTGGCCTTTATGGTAGAGTGGCCAGACGGAAGCCACTCCTCAGTAAAAGGCACATCACAGCCCGCTTGGAGTTTGCCAAAAGCTACCTAAAGACTCTCAGACCATGAGAAACAAGATTCTCTGGTCTGATGAAGTCAAGATTGAACTCTTTGGCCTGAATGCCAAGCGTTACGTCCGGAGGAAACCTGATACCATCCCTACGGTGAATCATGGTGGTGGCAGAATCATGCTGTGGGGATGTTTGTCAGCGGCAGGGACTGGGAGACTAGTCAGGATCGAGGCAAAGATGAACGGAGCAAAGTACAGAGAGATCCTTGATGAAAACCTGCTCCAGAGCTCTCAGGACATCAGACTGTGGCGATAATTCACCTTCCAACAGGACAACGACCCGAAGCACACAGACAAGACAACGCAGGAGTGGCTTCGGGACAAGTCTCTGCATGTCCTTGAGTGGCCCAGCCAGAGCCCGGACTTAAACCTGATCGAACATCTCTGGAGAGACCTGAAAATTGCTGCGCAGCAACGCTCCCCATCCAACCTGACAGAGCTTCAGAGAAGAATGGGAGAAACTCCCTAAATACAGGTGTGCCAAGCTTGTAGCGTCATATACCCAAGAAGAAGGCAGTAATCGCTGCCAAAGGTTCTTCAACAAAGTACTGAGTAAAGGGTCTGAATACTTATGTAAATGTAATGTTTCAGTTTTACATTTTTATATATTTACAAAAAAATTGAAAAAGTTGTTTTTGCTTTGTCATTTTGGGGTATTTTGTGTAGATTGATGAGGATCAATTTTAGAATAAGGCTGTGACCTAACAAAATGTGGAAAAAGTCGAAGAGGCTGAATACTTTCTGAAGGTACTGTATATTACGTGATTGTTGTCTCCCGTTTTAAGTTTAATGTGATGGTGATGACATTTGTTTTTCATGATAATTATTAGGTGCAGATCGCTAGCTACAGTGGTATCTTTAGCCTTGCTTGCTGTATAGTTACTTGCTACAAAGTTAGAGAAACAGGTTGATGAAAAATGTACTAAACAAAACATGTTTTATTAATACCTGCAACAATGTGTTTCTCCTGTTTACCCATCTCTCTCTTACTCATCTCTTTCTTTACTCATCTCTCTTTACCCATCTCTCTCTTTAACCATTTCTCTCTTACTCATCTCTTTCTTTACTCATCTCTCTTTACCCATCTTTCTCTTACTCATCTCTCTCTTTACCTATCTCTCTCTTTACTCATCTATCCCTTACTCATCTCTCTCTTTACCCATCTCTCTCTTACTCATCTCTCTCTTTACCCATCTCTCTCTTTACTCATCTCTCTCTTACCCATCTATCCCTTACTCATCTCTCTCTTTACCCATCTCTCTCTTACTCATCTCTCTCTTACGCATCTCTCCCTTAACCCATCTCTCTCTTACTCATCTCTCTCTTTACCCATCTCTCTCTTTACTCATCTATCCCTTACTCATCTCTCTCTTTACCCATCTCTCTCTTTACCCATCTCTCTCTTACCCATCTCTCTCTTACCCATCTCTAGAGAGAAAGATGGAGGAGAGAAGGTGGAGAGACATGCTAAATATGGTAGGCAGAGAGGGAGAGATAGAGAGCAGAGAAAAAGTGAGAAAGAGAACAAGCAGAGAGAGAGCAGGAGCAGAGAGAGAGAGAGCAGTGAGAGAGAAAGAGAGAGCAGAGAGAGAGAGAGAAAGAGAGAACAGAGAGAGAGAAATAGAGAGCAAAGAGAGAAAGAGCAGAGAGAAAGAGAGAGCAGAGAGAGAAAGAGAGAGCCAAGAGAAAGAGAGACTAGAGAGAGAAATAGAGAGCGAGAAAGAGAGAGCAGAGAAAGAGAAAGAGCAGAGATAGAGAGGAAGCAAGTAGAGAGAGGGTACATCACATGTGAATCTGTGTCTCCAGACATCTCTCCCAGCCAGAGGTTAATTCTTCTACCCAACCTTTTCCTCAGAGATGACCTCACCAAGTGTACTGTATCATTTTACAAAGACCTACAAAGAGGCCTTATTCACCGTACATCCTCCAACCTGCAGCAGTCTTACAAGCTGTTTCTTGCCTTTGATAAATCATTCAGTGTTTACTACTGCAGAGAGAAAGTAGAAACTCACATCCCAAAAACGTTTTGATGATCTTCCAATGCATTATTGAATGTACTCTACGAAGTACTAGGTTTAGCCTGCATATTTTTTTGTTCTTGAGCACTGCATGGATTTCATTCCTTTTATGCTGTACATTTTGGTATATTTCACATTTTGAGTGTTATTTCCATTCCTCTCATGTCTTACAAAAAATCCAATTACTATTTAGTTTCATGTGACTTTTACACACATGGCCAGATCGAGCCTTTCGTGGGCCCCATTTTCCCATGGGGTAGAGAGACATCTTTGCAGTTTTAAAGCAAATTTCCTACAATTCTACACATTTTGCCATGACTTATGTCATGTTAATATGATATCTGAGTGAGAATGACTACCAAACTCAATGGGGGCCCCCTCGAGGTCAGGGCCCCTGGGCACTTGTACTAATCGCTATGATTAGTACACGTTTATATAGCTGGCTAGACTAACTACCAATCAAAAAACGTACTTGGCTAATTGTTCCTAATTAAATGTCAACTCCCCGTACCTGCTTCTCGTCTCCGACGTCGGTCTTTACAGAATGCAGCAGCCATCATACGAAGCTTCGGGGAGTGCTGACGTTCCAATTGGTGGTGACGTTGGGTCCGGGGCCCGACACCGATGGAACCAAGGGTGCCTAAGCCAGCTCGTCGGGCTGCCATGCCCTAGCTGGCTCGAGAGATTTCTTGCCACAGTTGGCTCGGAAGACGTCCATCCCACGTCAGGCCTCAACTGGATTGTCAGGTTTTTACGGCCAGCTGGCTCGTCAGGCCGCTATGCCTCCGCTGGATCATCGGCCTCCCATGCCTCAGCGGGATCGACAGGCCTTCATGCCTCAGCCAGATTGTCAGGCTCCTATGCCTCAGCCGGCTCGACAGGCTCTCACGCTTCTGCCGGTTCGTCAGGGTTTCACGCCCAGCCGGCTTGTCCAGTGCCCGTGCCTCGGCCGGCCCGTCAGGCTTGCCCAGGTGGGACGCCGGGTGGCACCCGTAGAGGGGGGGGGTACTGTCACTCCTACTCCAACTCTTCCCTCCATGCGCTCTAGGGCGCCAGCCTACCCAGCATTGCGCACTCCTGCCACCATCATTACGCACACCTGCCTTCCTCCCGTCACGCGCATCAGCGATTATTGGACTCACCTGTTTATTACCTCCCTTATATTTGTCAGTTCCCCAGCTCTGTTCTCCGCTGTTGCATTGATTCTTGTTTGTCATTGTGTATCCATGTGCTGACGTTGTTTCTGTCTTGCTCTTTGTCTGTTGCTAATTAAATGTCAACTCCCCATACCCGCTTCTCGTCTACGGCATCTGTCCTTACATTGTCAGATAATTGAGTGGCTGACATAACAAGACAAAACTGCTGATTCACAACCAAATTTCGAAATTGCACCATGTTTTAAACTATTCTTACTGTCAATACTAAGTAGAGACCCCATAAGTAGAGACCCCGACTGAGTTTGCTTAAGTCGCTTATGCCTGGAGCCGGACCTGTGTACACGTCTCTGCCTCTTGCCGTTCCTCTTAACTTAAGGCTGGTTTACACGTCTGTAGACAATTGTCGTAGGAACATCATGAACATTCTATTGTCGTCCGACATCAAACTTGTCATTGTCATTATGAAAAAGTATAAACAGTAAACGACAGCCTCTGCATAACAGCAGCCCGGTGCTCCAAATAGAATAATGTCTCTATTTTAACACTAATAAACTATTTTAACTTATCAACATTTTCTAAACAATGTTTTGGTTCGTTGATAGCTAGCTAACTAGCTAGCAGGCCAGCCAGTTCAAATAATGACCAGAGTATAGCTGACAACATCTTAAATGTAGTTATTTTTTATTCAACATTACAGGAAAATAAAACCAAATCATTATTTACTAAGTAATGGCGGGCTTACAGAAAATAGCTTACTGCCACAGTGTGAGAATTTTAGAACTCCTGCATCATCTTGTCACAGGAGGATTTGGTCTGGTTACTGTGGCAGTCTGGTAACCACGACAACGGACGTTGCGAGAGTTGCAAAGACTTAACATTTGTTCATGTCTGTGCGACAAAGGAAACTGTATAAAGTATAAATGAATAAATGTTGTGTCACCAGCGACATTTGTCACGTTCTAATTGTGTACAGACACGTCGTTAGACCAAGTTTAAACGGGCCTTTACCCTTCCCATCACCTCAAAATGCCTCTCTTCACCTCAGAGGCTCCCTTGTTGACACAGTTTGGTGGCCCCTTCATGGCCCCTTCCAGGCCCCTCTGGCTCCCACAGCCACATACCTCCTGCCAGACAAGGTAGCCCTCACTGTCACTCTCTTCTCTGTCACCACCCTGAATTTAAACCCAAAGGACTCACGGCTCACAGACTTTCGAGTAAGTCCCTTCTCATGAGTCAAACCTTTTTTTCTCCAGTGTGGAGAAACAAGAAAGTTAAAAGAAATAAGAACAGGACAGAGCGAATTTGAGGACGGTAAAGTTATATTCTTTGTTAAAGACACCTGACAGATGAGGCCTATTTCTGGTGTGTGAGGCAGGGTGTAACGTTTTAATCGACTACCCGGATACACTCACACACTGTCTGGGGCCCATGACAGATGATTCACAAACCTCTTCAATCAAACACACTCCGTCCCTCTCTCATAATCATCCATTACACTTGCCATAGCTTTCCCCAACATAGCTAACCCTATGGGACATTGTAGTTAAAAAAACAATCATGCTGCCAAATAAAATCAAATGTTATTGGCCACGTACACATTTTTAGCAGATGTCCTTGCGGGTGTAGCAAAATGTTTATGTTCCTAGCTCAAACAGTGCAGTAGTATCTAACAATTCACAACAATACACACACATCTAAAAGTAAAATAATGGAATTAAGAAATATACAAATATTAGGATGAGCAATGTCGGAGTGGCATTGACTAAAATACAGTAGAATAGAATGCAGTTTAAACATAGGAAATTAGTAAAGCAGTATGTAAAGATGAATAAAGTGATTAGTGTTCCATTATTAAAGTGACTATTGATTCCATGTCGATGTACATGGGACAGCAGCCTCTAAGGTGCAGGTGTGAGTAACCGGGTGGTAGTCGGCTAGTGATGCCTATTTAACAGTCTGATGGCCTTGAGATAGAAGCTGTTTTTCAGTTTCTCGGTCCCAGCTTTGATTCGTACTGACCTCGCCTTCTGGATGAAAGCGGGGTGAACAGGCCGTGGCTCGGGTGGTTGATGTCCTTGATGATCTTTTGGCCTTCCTATGACATTGAGTGCAGTAGGTATCCTGGAGTGAAGGCAGTGTGCCCCCGGTGATGAGTTGGGCAGACCGCACCACCCTCTGGAGAGCCCTGCAGTTGCAGGCAGTGCAGTTGCCGTACCAGGCGGTGATACAGCCCAACAGGATGCTCTCAATTGTGCATCTGTAAAGGTTTGTGATTTTCTTAGGAGCCAAGCCAAATTTCTTCACCCTCTTGAGGTTGAAGAGGCGCTGTTGTGCCACATTGTCTGTGTGGGTGGACCATTTCAGATCATCAGTGATGTGTACACCGAGGAACTTGAAGCTTTCCACCTTCTTCACTGCGGTCCCGTCAATGTGGATAGGGATGTGCTCCCTCTGCTTTTTCCTGAAGTCCACAATCAACTCTTTCGGTTTGTTGACGTTGAGGGAGAGGTTATTTTCCTGGCACCACTCCGCCAGGGCCCTCACCTCCTCCCTGTAGGCTGTCTCGTTATTGTTGGTAATCAGGTCTACTGTGGCTGTGTCATCTGCAAACTTGATGATTGAGTTGGAGGCGTGTGGCTACGCAGTTATGGGTGAACAGGGAGTACAAGAGGGAGCTGAGCACGCACTCTTGTGGGGCCTTTGTGTTGAGGATCAGTGAAGTGGAGGTGTTGTTTCCTACCTTCACCACCTGGGGGCGGCCAGTCAGGAAGTCCAGGACCCAGTTGCACAGGGCGGGGTTCAGACCCTTAAATTGAAGTGGGTCTAGGGTGTCAGGTAAGGTAGAGGTGATATGATCCTAAACTAGCCTCTCAAAGCACTTCATGATGACATAAGTGAGTGCTATGGGGCGATAGTCATTTAGTTCAGTTACCTTTGCTTTCTTGGGTACAGGAACAATGGTGGACATCTTGAAGCAAGTGGGGAGCAGCAGACTGGGATAGGGAGAGATTGAATATGTCCATAAACACTCCAGCCAGCTGGTCTGCGCATGCTCTGAAGATGTGGCTAGGGATGTCGTTGGCGCCGGCAGCCTTGCGAGGGTTAACACGCTTAAATGTCTTTCTCACATCGGCCACGGAGAACGAGAGCCCACAATCCTTGGGAGTGGGCCGCGTCTAAATGTCAATCAGTCAGAAGCTTAAAAATAACAATGTTTTGCAACGTCCATATCATATACACAGTGAAAGTGAAGTTGTGATGTCATTATGTGCTTTGAAGCCAACTGAAAAACTATTTATGCAATCTATACTGAACAAAAATATAAACGCAACATGCAACAATTTCAATGATTTTACTGAGTTACAGTTCATATAAGAAAATCCGTGAAGCAATGGGTGGGCTTGGGAGGGCATAGTCCCACCCACTTGGGAGCCAGACCCAGCCAATCAGAATGAGTTTTTTTCCCACAAAAGGGCTTTATTACAGATGGAAATACGCCTCAGTTTTATCAGCTGTCTGGGTGGCTGGTCTCAGACGATCCCGCAGGTGTAGAAGCAGGATGTGGACCTGGTCTGGCATGGTTACACGTGGTCTGCGGTTGTCAGGCCGGTTGGACGTACTGTCAAATTCTCTAAACCAACGTTGGAGGCAGCTAATGGTAGAGAAATTAACATTAAATTCTCTGGCAACAGCTCTGGTGGACATTCCTGCAGTCAGCATGCCAATTGTACGCTCCCTCAAAACTTGAGACATCTGTGGCATTGTGTTGTGTGACAAAACTGCACATTTTGGAGTGGCCTTTTATTGCCCCCAGCACAAGGTGCACCTGTGTAATGATCATGCTGTATATCAGCTTCTTGATATGCCACACCTGTCAGGTGGATCGATTATGTTGGCAAATGAGAAATTCTGTCTAACAGGGATGTTAACAAAATTGTGTGATCTCCCATTTGAGAGAAATAAGCTTTTTGTACGTATGTAACATTTCTGGGATGTTTTATTTCAGCTCATGAGACCAAAACTTTACATGTTGCGTTTATATTTTTGTTCAGTATATATTTGATAGGCAATATGAATGCATTCTGTCATCTCTCTATCAAGCCTCTCTCTGTCAGGAGACTGTAGCTTAATATACTCATCCATCCTTATTCATCCATGCAGATTATCTAAAGCTTTTAACACCTAGCATTTACAACGGACAGATCTGAGCAGGAGAAAGCCAGTGCATTAAACTGAACCAGGTCCTCGCATTTCATTCCAATACACATTGAGCTGGTCATCATCTCTGAAGCTGGCTGCAGTCCCAGGGAAAGGGCTTGGGTGTGACAGGAAATGGGGACTGCGATAATGGATCCGATGGCCCCATTCCTCACACTGCCATCGACCGCCTTGTTAGCTGACTCAAGATGGAGTGACTGGACCGTGACAGAGCCGCTGTGACATCTGTCTGGTGAGATGGCACGCTCGTCAACGGTATCGTTGATGACGGGGGAGACCGGGCCTGCGAAAATACCACCCTGGCGCTGCTGCCTTTCACAGCTCTGGATAGGCCCTCTCACGTCTCTCTGATTACTTGTGTCTTCATCAAAGCCTGAGCTCAGCTGTGGCCAGATAATTTTTCTTCTCGTAGTTTGGTGACAGCTATCTCCTCACTCCCTCCTGCCAGGGGGCATTCAACAGAGACACGAGTCTAAGCTCCAACTGTTTTATCCATGTTTCAGTTGCGTGGCATGGGTGACAGGCAGCATTGAAAATCAGCTCATAATAAAGTCATACACTGTTCATAAGAATGTTATTCATGCTTCATAAGCATTTATTCATGTTGTTTAAGTGTACTCTCGAAGGATTGGGTTAATCAAAATCATAATATGCACAAACACACAAACAGTCCTAATTTATTAGATTATCAATGGAAGTGCATCATTGAATATGCAAGTCATTTGCATTGATAAGATATTTATTTGATGCCCATCCCCTGTGGAGAAATCTGTTAATATCTATTGTAAACGTGTGTGTGTGTGTGTGCGTGTGCGTGTGCACCTGTGGAAGATTAAAGCAGGCCGGATGAAGCAGGACTCTTTTGAACCCTGCAGGCTCTAAGCTGGCTCTTTTCATTAGCAAACATAGATTTGTTGAGCTCTGTACTGTTTGTTCTCCACTCGTCATGCCCCTTCCTTCTCCACCCCTTTCTCAGAAGCCCAGGTGTGCCTAAATGGCCAATGTGTCTATTCAGGCTTGCACCCACCATACAGTGCATTCAGAAAGTATTCAGACCCCTTGACTTTTTCCACACTTTGTTACAGCCGTATTCTAAAATGGATTAAATCGTTTTTTCCCCTCATCAATCTACACATAATACCCCATAATGACAAAGCAAAAACAGATTTTCCAGATATTTTTTAGACCCTTTACTCAGTACTTGTTGAAGCACCCCTGGCTGCAATTACAGCCTCGAGTCTTCTTGGGTATGATGCAACGAGCTTGGCACACCAGTATTTGGGGAGTTTCTTCCATTCTTCTCTGCAGATCCTCTCAAGCTTTGTCAGGTTGGATGGGGAACGTTGCTGCACAGCTATTTTCATGTCTTGCCAGAGATATTAGATGGGGTTCAAATCTGTGCTCTGGCTGAACCACTCAAGGACATTCAGAGACTTGTCCCAAAGCCACTCCTGCATTGTCTTGGCTGTGTGCTTACGGTCGTTGTCCTGTTGGAAGGTAAACCTTCGCCCCAGTCTGAGGTCCTGAGCACTCTGGAGCAGGTTTTCAGCAAGGATCTCTTTGTACTTTGCTCCGTTCATCTTTCCTCTGATCTTGACTAGTCTCCCAGTCCCTGCCGCTGAAAAACATCCCCACAGCGTGATGCTGCCATCAACATGCCTCACCATAGTGATGGTGCCACCAACATGCCTCACCATAGTGATGGTGCCACCAACATGCCTCACCATAGTGATGGTGCCACCAACATGCCTCACCATAGTGATGGTGCCAGGTTTCCTCCAGACGTGACGCTTGGCATTCAGGTGGTTCTAAACTTCTTCCATTTAAGAATGATGGAGGGCACTGTGTTCTTGGGGACGTTCAATGCTGCAGATTTCTTTTGGTACCCTTCCCCAGATCTGTGCCTCGACACAATCCTCTCTCGGCGCTCTACGAACAATTTCTTCTAACTCATGGCTTGGTTTTTGCTCTGACAACTGTGGGAACTTATATAGACAGGTGTGTGCCTTTCCAAATCATATCCAAGCGATAGGTGGACTCCAAGTTGTAGAAACTTCTCAAGGATTATCAATGGAAACAGGATGCACCTCAGCTGAATATCGAGTCACATGGCAAAGGGTTTGAATACTTATGTATCAAATCAAATCAAATTTTATTAGTCACATACACATGGTTAGCAGATGTTAATGCGAGTGTAGCGAAATGCTTGTGCTTCTAGTTCCGACAATGCAGTAATGACAACAGTAATCTAACCTAACAATTCCACAACTACTACCTTATACACACAAGTGTAAAGGATAAAGAATATGTACATAAAGATATATGAATGAGTGATGGTACAGAACGGCATAGGCAAGATGCAGTAGATGGTATAGAGTACGGTATATACATATGAGATGAGTACTGTAGGGTATGTAAACATAAAGTGGCATAGTTTAAAGTGGCTAGTGGTACATGTATTACATAAAGATGGCAAGATGCAGTAGATGATATAGAGTACAGTATATACATATCATATGAGATGGGTAATGTAGGGTATGTAAACATTATATTAAGTGGCATTGTTTAAAGTGGCTAGTGGTACATTTTTACTAAATTTCCATCAATTCCATTTTTAAATGGCTGGAGTTGAGTCAGTATGTTGGCAGCGGCCGCTAAATGTTAGTGGTGGCTGTTTAACAGTCTGATGGCCTTGAGATAGAAGCTGTTTTTCAGTCTCTCGGTCCCTGCTTTGATGCACCTGTACTGACCTCGCCTTCTGGATGTAGCGGGTGTGAACAGGCAGTGGCTTGGGTGGTTTGTTGTCCTTGATGATCTTTATGGCCTTCCTGTGACATCGGGTGGTGTAGGTGTCCTGGAGGGCAGGTAGTTTGCCCCCGGTGATGCGTTCTGCAGACCTCACTACCCTCTGGAGAGCCTTACGGTTGTGGGCGGAGCAGTTGCCGTACCAGCGGTGATACAGCCGACAGGATGCTCTCGATTGTGCATCTGTAGAAGTTTGTGAGTGCTTTTGGTGACAAGCCGAATTTCTCAGCCTCCTGAGGTTGAAGAGGCGCTGCTGCGCCTTCTTCACAACGCTGTCTGTGTGGGTGGACCAATTCAGTTTGTCCGTGATGTGTTACACGAGGAACTTAAAACTTTCCACCTTCTCCACTACTGACCCGTCGATGTGGATAGGGGGGTGCTCCCTCTGCTGTTTCTGAAGTCCACAATCATCTCCTTTGTTTTGTTGACGTTGAGTGTGATGTTATTTTCCTGACACCACACTCCGAGGGCCCTCACCTCCTCCCTGTAGGCCGTCTCGTCGTTGTTGGTAATCAAGCCTACCACTGTAGTGTCATCCGCAAACTTGATGATGGAGTTGGAGGCGTGCATGGCCACAGTCGTGGGTGAACAGGAGTACAGGAGAGGGCTCAAGAACGCACCCTTGTGGGGCCCCAAGTGTTGAGGATCAGCGGGGTGGAGATGTTGTTACCTACCCTCACCACCTGGGGGCGGCCCGTTCAGGAAGTCCAGGACCCAGTTGCACAGGGCGGGGTCGAGACCCGGGTCTGAGCTTGATGACGAGTTTGGAGGTACTATTGGTGTTAAATGCTGAGCTGTAGTCGATGAAACAGCATTCTCACATAGGTATTCTTTGGTCCAGATGGGTTAGGGCAGTGTGCAGTGTGGTTGCGATTGCGTCGTCTGTGGACCTATTGGGTCGGTAAGCAAATTGGAGTGGGTCTAGGGTGTCGGTAGGGTGGAGGTGATATGGTCCTTGACTAGTCTTCTCAAAGCACTTCATGATGACGGAAGTGAGTGCTAACGGGGCGGTAGTCGTTTAGCTCAGTTCCTTAGCTTTCTTGGGAACAGGAACAATGGTGGCCTCTTGAAGCATGTGGGAACAGCAGACTGGGATAAGGATTGATTGAATATGTCCGTAAACACACCAGCCAGCTGGTCTGCGCATGCTCTGAGGACGCGGCTGGGAATGCCGTCTGGGCCTGCAGCCTTGCGAGGGTTACACGTTTAAAATGTTTTACTCACCTCGGCTGCAGTGAAGGAGGAGCCGCAGGTTTTGGTAGCGGGCCGTGTCAGTGGCACTGTATTGTCCTCAAAGCGGGCAAAAAAGTTATTAGCCTGTCTGGGAGCAAGACATCCTGGTCCGCGACGGGGCTGGTTTTCTTTTTTGTAATCCGTGATATAGACTGTAGACCCTGCCACATACCTCTTTGTGTCTGAGCTGTTGAATTGCGACTCTATTTGTCTCTGTACTGGGACTTAGCCTGTTTGATTGCCTTGCGGAGAGAATAGCTACACTGTTTTGTATTCGGTCATGTTTCCGGTCACCTTGCCCTGGTTAAAAGCAGTGGTTCGCGCTTTCAGTTTCACGCGAATGCTGCCGTCAATCCACGGTTTCTGTTTGGGAATGTTTTAATCGTTGCTGTGGGTATGACATCGTCCAGGTCTATATCACAACGTCCGTGATTGGGAGTTCCATAGTGTGGCGCACTTCCTAATGAACTCGCTCACCGAATCAGCATATTCTTCAATGTTGTTGTTGGACGCAATGCGGAACATATTCCAATCCGCGTGATGAAGCAGTCTTGAAGCGTGGAATCAGATTGGTCGGACCAGCGTTGAACAGACCTGAGGCGGGAGCTTGTTGTTTTAGTTTCTGTTTGTAGGCTGGAATCACAAAATGGAGTCGTGGTCAGCTTTTCGAAAGGAGGGCGGGGGAGGGCCTTATATGCGTCGCGGAAGTTAGTATAACAATGATCCAGGTTGTTTACCAGCCTGGTAGCACAATCGATATGCTGATAGAATTTAGGGAGTTTTGTTTTTAGATTAGCCTTGTTAAAATCCCCAGCTACGATGAATGCAGCCTCAGGGTGTGTGGTTTCAGTTTACAAAGAGTCAGATAAAGTTCGTTCAGGGCCATCGATGTGTCTGCTTGGGGGGAATATATACGGCTGTGATTATGATCGAAGAGAAATTCCCTTGGTAGATAATGCGGTCGACATTTGATTGTGAGGAGTTCTGATCAGGTGAACAGAATGACTTGAGTTCCTGTGTGTTGTTATGATGATCACAACCACGTCTCGTTATCATAAGGCATACCCCCGCCCCTCTTTTACCAGAAAGATGTTTGTTTCTGTCGCGGCGATGCGTGAAGAAACCAGCTGGCTGCACCGACTCGTTAGCGTCTCTTGAGTTAGCCATGTTTCCGTGAAGCAGAGCACGTTGCATCCCTGATGTCTCTCTGGAATGTTACCCGTGCTCGGATTTCATCAACCTTATTGTCAAGAGACTGGACATTGGCGAGTAGTATGCTAGGGAGTGGAGCGCGATGTGCCCGTCTCCGAAGCCTGACCAGGAGACCGCTACGTTTGCCCCTTTTACGGCGTCTCGTTAGGGTCGCCGGCTGGGATCAGATCCATTGTATTGGGTGGAAGGCAAAACACTGGATCCGTTTCGGGAAAGTCATATTCCTGGTAGGAACGATGGTGAGTTGACGTTAATCGTATATTCAGTAGTTCCTCCCGACTGTATGTAATGAAACCTAAGATCACCTGGGGTACCGATGTAAGAAATAACACATAAAAAAACAAAATACTGCATATTTTCCAAGGAACGCGAAGCGAGGTGGCCATCTCGGTCGGCGCCGGAAGTAAATGTAAATAAGGTATTTATGTTTTTTATATGTAATACATTTGCTAACATTTCTAAAAACCTGTTTTCACTTTGTCATTATGGGGTATTGTGTGTAGATTGATGAGGATTTTACTTTATTTGATCCATTTTAGAATAAAGCTGTAACGTAACAAATGTGGAAAAAGTCAAAAAAATAGTTTCCGAATGCACTGTACAAAACTGATTGAAGTCACCACACTGACGTTAGCATTGAGAAATAGCTTGTTCGGTTCTGTATTCACACGGAATAACATTTCTGCAGGGTTCTTCTTATCCTTACTTTCTAATACATTATTTTGTATTTTCCAGTGCGCTGGCTATATCCCATCTAACGCAAAACACGATTAACCGTCACATCCCAGTCGCCACCATTACCATAGAAATGAAGGTAAAACAATATGATCAAGATTTGGTTCGGAATAAATCTAAATAGCATTTTTTTTACAAGTCGTAAAAAGCGTCCATAACAAATGAGTTCAATACGGATTAAATGAAATAGTCCTGATAAATAACTCTGTTTCATTTCATAGACATAGAGAACCGCAGGAGGGGAATGAAACACATATAAATGAAACACTTATAATTCAATGCATATGTCTTCATATCATTATTTCATATTTCAATACTTTCCTTGAGAGAGATTCTGAGAAACTATACTATCATCTCCAAGCACTTCCCAATGTCCTCCATAAAAAATTCACATTTATGGCCATCAATTGTTATCATTTGATGAAATGTGACATACATTATATATACAAAAGTATGTGGGCACCCCTTCAAATTAGTGGATTTGACTATTTCAACCACACCGTTGCTGATAGCCATGCAATCTACACAGACAAACGTTGGTAGAAGAATGGCCCGTACTGAAAGTCTCAGTGACTTTCAATGTGGCACCGTCATACTGTAGGAGGCCACCTTTCCAAAAAGCCAGTTCGTCAAATTTCTGCCCTGCAAGAGCTGCTCCGGTCAACTGTAAGTGCTGTTATTGTGAAGTGGAAACATCTTGGAGCAACAACAGCTCAGCCACAAAGTGGTAGGCCTCACAAGCTCACAGAACAGGATCGCCAGGTGCTGAAGCGTGCAGTGCTTAAAACTCGTCTGTCCTCGGTTGCAACACTCACTAGCGCGTTCCAAACTGCCTCTGGAAGAAAGGTCAGCACAAAAGCTGTTCATCGGGAGCTTCATGAAATGGGTTTCCATGGCCGAGCAGGCGCACACAAGCCTAAGATCACTATGCGCAATGTCAAGCATCTGCTGGAGTGGTGTAAAGCTCGCAGCCATTGGACTCTGGAAAAGTGGAAAAATATTATTCAGAGTGATGATTCACGCTTCTCCATCTGGCAGCCCGACGGACTAATCTGGTTTTGGCGGAGGGCAGGATAACGCTACCTGCCCAAATGTATAGTGCCAACCGTATGGTGATTCTATCATTCTAGAGTTTGGATTAGGGTTACAGCTATAGGGACATTGTATGATCATTCTAGGGTTAGAGTTACCGCTATAGGGACATTGTACTATCATTCTAGGGTTAGGGTTACAGCTATAGGGACATTGTACTATCCTTCTAGGGTTAGAGTTACCGCTATAGGGACATTGTACTATCATTCTAGGGTTAGGGTTACAGCTATAAGGGACATTGTACTATCTTCTAGGGTTAGGATTACAGCTATAGGGACATTGTACTGATCATTCTAGAGATGGGTTAGGCTTACAGCTATAGGGACATTGTACTATCATTCTAGATTAGGGTTACAGCTATAGGGACATTGTACTATAATTCTTAGAGATAGGGTTAGGTTACAGCTATAGGGACATTGTACTATCATTCTAGGGTTAGGGTTACAGCTATAAGGACATTGTACTATAATTCTAGGGTTAGCCCTTACAGCTATAGGGACATTGCACTATCATTTAGGGTTAGGGTTACAGCTATAGGGATACTTGTACTATCATTCCTAGGGGTTAGGGTTAGGCTTACAGCTATAGGGACATTGTACTATCATTCTAGGGTTAGGGTTAGGGTTACAGCTATAGGGACATTTTATGATCATTCTAGGTTAGGGTTACGCTATAGGGACATTGTACTATCATTCTAGGGTTAGGATTACAGCTATATGGACATTGTACTATCATTCTAGAGATAGGGTTAGGTTTAAGCTATAGGGACATTGTACTATCATTCTAGAGTTTGGATTAGGGTTACAGCTATAGGGACATTTTATGATCATTCTAGGGTTAGGGTTACCGCTATAGGGACATTGTACTATCATTCTAGGGTTAGGATTCAGCTATATGGACATTGTACTATCATTCTAGAGATAGGGTTAGGTTTACAGCTATAGGGACATTGTACTATCATTCTGGGTTAGGGTTACAGCTATAGGGACATTGTACTTCATTATAGGTTAGGGTTACAGCTATAGGGCCATTGTTACTGTCATTCTAGGGTTAGGGTTACCGCTATAGGACATTGTACTATCATTCTAGGGTTAGGGTTACAGCTATAGGACATTGTACTATCTTTCTAGGGTTAGGGTTACAGCTATAGGGATTTGTACTATCATTCTTGTAGGGTTAGGGTTTACGATCTATAGGGACATTGTACTATCATTCTAGAGATAGGGTTAGGCTTAAAGCTATATGGACATTGTACTATCATTCTAGGGTTAGGTTTACAGCTATAGGGACATTGTACTATCATTCTAGAGTTAGGGTTAGGCTTACAGATATAGGAACATTGTACTATCATTCTAGGGTTAGGGTGGCAGCTATAGGGACATTGTACTATAATTCTAGGGTTAGGGTTACAGCTATAGGGACATTGTACTCTCATTCTAAGGTTAGGGTTAGGGTTACAGCTATAGGGACATTGTACTATCAATTTAGGGTTAGGGTTAGGGTTAGGGCTAACCATAACCCTATATTGGAAATCATTGCACTTACAGCTTCAATCCTAACACTATCTTCATGTCTCTAGGCTGGGCTCCCGAGTGGCGCAGTGGTCTAAGGCACTGCATCTCAGTGCTTTGGGTGTCACTATAGACACCCTGGTTCGATTCCAGTCTATATCACAACCGTCCGTGATTGGGAGTTCCATAGTGTGGCGCACAATTGGCCCAGCGTTGTCTGGGTTTGGCCGGTGTAGGCCATCATTGTAAATAAGAATTTGTTCTTAATACTTGCCTAGTTAAATAAAATACACTGCTCAAAAAAATAAAAGGAACACTAAAATAACACATCCTAGATCTGAATGAATGAAATATTCTTATTAAATACTTTTTTCTTTACATAGTTGAATGTGCTGACAACAAAATCACACAAAAATTATCAATGGAAATCAAATTTATCAACCCATGGAGGTCTGGATTTGGAGTCACACTCAAAATTAAAGTGTAAAACCACACTACAGGCTGATCCAACTTTGATGTAATGTCCTTAAAACAAGTCAAAATGAGGCTCAGTAGTGTGTGTGGCCCCCACGTGCCTGTATGACCTCCCTACAACGCCTGGGCATGCTCCTGATGAGGTGGCGGATGGTCTCCTGAGGGATTCCTCCAGACCTGGACTAAAGCATCCGCCATCCTGGACAGTCTGGGTGCAACGTGGCGTTGGTGGATGGAGCGAGACATGGCTGTCCAGATGTGCATTGCGATATCAGGTTGGGGAACGGGCGGGACCAGTCCATAGCATCAATGCCTTCTCTTGCAGCGAACTCTGACACCACTCCAGCCAGCATGAGGTCTAGCATTGTCTTGCATTAGAGAGGAAGCCATGGGCTTACCGCACCAGCATATGGTCTCACAAGGGGCTGAGGATCTCATCTCGGTACCTAATGGCAGTCAGGCTACCTCTGACGCGAGCACATGAAGAGGGACTGTGCGGGCCCCCCCTCAATGGAAATGCACCGACACCATGACTGAGCCACCGCAACCGGTCATGCTGGAGGATGTTGCAGGCAG